>NC_048315.1:8453315-8625454 GCF_013100865.1 Trachemys scripta elegans | reverse complement strand
TATCACTTCAAAAATTTTTTTTCTCTTAATTAATTGGCCTCTCAGAGTTGGTAAGACAACTCCCACCTGTTTATGCTCTCTGTATGTGTGTATATATATCTCCTCAATATATGTTCCAATGCATATGCATCCGAAGAAGTGGGCTGTAGTCCACGAAAGCTTATGCTCTAATAAATTTGTTAGTCTCTAAGGTGCCACAAGTACTCCTGTTCTTCTTTTTGCGGATACAGACTAACACGGCTGCTACTCTGAAACCTGTTAGTTGAGACAGTATTAGCTCAAATTTCTCCTGATAGGGGAAGCAGTTGGCTGGTGCTAAAGCATTTTGCTGCTTGAGCAGATGCTATATAGATATTACATGCTAAACTCTGGATCTTTGTCTGCCAAATAAAGGTGAAAAGAAGGAACAAATATCACCTTAAATGAAATGCAGTGAGTCATCTTTATTCTTGTGTTTTATGTCATTAAGTCTTTGCAGACGCTTTTTATTTGAACAAGTGGCCACTCCTAATCAGGCTGGTAAGTTGTCTACCGGGTTGTTGTAATGAAGAGGGTTCTGCTATATCGATCCTGTATAAAGCACCCCAGATTTTTACCAGTTATTACGTTCTGATTGGATTTTGAAACCTGTTTACAATGCAGGAGTGTGCAGTGGCAGTGTGAATAGCAATCTTTGAAACCACTTTTGGGTTAGTCTTAATTCTCAAAAAAGACAAAGAAAAGAGAAGTAGTTGATAAATGTCTGTTGTGATTTGCTCTAGTTACTACACCAGAGGCAAGGAAATGGGGAAAAATATTAAAATTCAGTTTGTTTCTAGAAGGGATGATAAATACAGTGTAACTTGTCTAGATGTGTAACATTAAATAGTAAATCTAAATAATACTCAGTATTAACCAGGGATGCAGGGTAGATTTTCAGAACTGCTCAGCATTGGCCTAGCTCTGCTCTCAAATGAAGTCTATTGGAAGTTTTGGAAGTATCACTCATAGCACTTTCCAATAACCTGGTATAACCATTGTTGGACCTCCAAAATATGAAAATAGCATGATTTGCCAACCATTTTGTTGCGTGTGGTGGTCTCTCATCTGGCTGTCCATTCCTAGATGCTGTCTAATAAAAGTAGTATTCCAAAGATATTACATTTCATCCCTATCTGCCTTCCTGTACTTATTGGAGGATGCAAAAATCCATTTAAGTGTTTAATTGATGGAATGGTCTGCTCTTGCATTACTGGATGAAAAACAATCCGCTGGCTTATTCCTATGCAATATAATAATAGCCTGCAATGGTTCTTTTTTTAGTTTGGTAATTTCATTGCAGCAACTTACACCTGATGAGCTAATACTTATAAAGCAGAAGTTACTGGTTCAGCTTAGCTGATAATAATATTAGCCATTTCTTAGTGAAAGGAAAATACTGCCAGTCTGCTTTTTCTGCCCTCTAAGGAGAGAGAGAAAGAGAAATGCTCAAAACTTTTTCGAAGATTGCTTTCTTTAGGCCATAGAAAGTTGATAGAACTTGTTGGAAAATACTGGGTTAATCGTGAAAGGATTTAGTAATTGGAAAAAAGTTGATTTTGTAACCCTTGCAGACCCCAGATAAAATCTTGAATTCTGCATTAGTTATTGATCTTGCGGGCTGGAAAGAATCTCACAAGATGATGTCCTTCTAACTTCATTATGTAAGAGCTCTAGAAGGCATACGAATTTGCTGCCTAGAGTGTCAAGCAGCTGCAGCTAGACTGTGGCTGCGCCTACTTGCTTTGCTGCAGGACTCCTTGCTGAGCGGTCCCAAGAACCATGGGTAGTGTGGCTTTTGGGGGGGGGCTTGTTTGCCCTATCTGTCTAGGCAGAGAAGAATTGATGTGTGGGTGTTGACTGCTAGAAAAGGGGAGGAGGGAACAATGGATGAAAGGTGTCCAGAAGAAAAGACGGGAGCCTGTTAACTATCTGACAAGGTGTTTAATCTAGAGTTGAGGCAAATGGAGGTGGGATGCGGTATATGAAGATTCTCATCAATTTGGGGCAACTCGCCTTTCTAAGTCCCTCCCCCAAACTATCTATTAACTAGGGTTACCATACGTCCGGTTTTTCCTGGACATGTCCGGCTTTTTAGTAATCAAACCCCCGTCCCGGGGGAATTGCCAAAAAGCCGAACACATCCGGGGAAAAATACGGCTGGCCGGGCACTTCCCCTCCCGTGGCTGCTGTGCTCCTCCCCGACTCTTCGGCTCTGTTTAAGAGCTGAGCTGCCAGAGCGCTACCAGCTTCGGGCAGCCCCCATGCCTCCGGACCCTGAGCCGCCGGCCGGGCACTTCCCCTCCCAGGCTCCGGGGCGCAGGGTCCAGAGGCATGGGGGCTGCCCGAAGCCGGTAGCGCTTACAGAGCCCAGGAGTTCAGGGAGCACAGCAGCCGCCGGAGCCCAGGAGGGGAAGTTTCCAGCCGGGGGATCAGGGTCCGGAGGCATGGGGGCTGCCCGAAGCCCGAGCGCTACCGGCTTCACGGTTTGCCGGGCAGCCTCCTGACCCTGCGCACCCAGCTGGGCACTTCCCCTCCCTGGCTCTTCCCTTCCTGGCCTCCAGCTGCGCTGGAGAAGCACCGGCCAGGGGCACAGGGTCTGGGGGCTGCCCGGCAAACCGTGAAGCCGGTAGCGCTCGGGCAGCCCTTTTCGTGTGGCTGGGAGGGAGGAGGGGGAATGCGGGGCGCTCAGGGGAGGAGGCGGAGTTGGGGGGGACTTTGGGGAAGGGGCGGAGTTGGGGCGGGGCCGGGGGGTGGGAAAGGGGCAGGGCCAGGGCCCCTGTGGAGTGTCCTCTTTTTTTTTTTTTTTTTTTTAAATATGGTAACCCTATATTAATGATGAGTCAGGAGGGCATAAGAGAGGGTGACTTGTTAATTTTGCACTTGCAAAGAAGCCACCAGAACACATTTTAGCAACCACTGAGAAGCTCTCCACTTCAAAACTACTGGTTTGGAGTATGCTGAAGCTATTCATGTGCCCTCCATTTAATAGCCACGGTTGCACACAATGCATAGTTTTTCAGTGTTCCGTGTTGAGCAACAGGAGACACAGAGAGAGAAAAAGAAAGGTTGTAAGTGATTCATTCTCCCAAACTGTAATCACTGTTGTTAAATGTAGCATTAGCTGGTTTTAAAATGTCAACAAAACTCTGGGTTGTTTTCTTAGTAGTTAACTACTCCCATGTGCATTGTAATGATCCAAGAAGGTGGGGTGACAGCATATGACCTGCACCTCTTTCATCTGTCTGAATGGTGTAAACAGTGTTGTGTTCGTAGCGGTTAACAGATCTCCCAGTTGCCACACGTTTATTCCACTGGAGCCTTACATGTGGATCAAATTTGTGCCTGGGCTTTTGCAAAGATGCAGCAAAAGTTCTCACCACTTGTACATCTTGTGATAGGAGTGCTTTAGACAGAACTAGCAGATTCTAGAAACTAGGGAAACATACATGGGTGCTTCAAGTGCAAGATTTTCAAGTGCTTGCCACCCACAATTGGGGTTTGATTTTTCAAGTTTGCTCAGCTCCCATTTTGGTGCCTAAACAAGGGCCAGGTTTACTAAAGTGCTCTGTGCTCAGCAGCTCCCATTGTGGCATTTATGGCCAGATATTCCCTAGAGCTCAGCACCCAATATACTAAACTCTTTGGCTAATCGAAATGTTTAAATAAGGGCCAAACAGGAACTGAGCTCTTTTGAAAATCGGCCCCAAATTGCATGGTGGCATGTGCAGCTGTGTAACGCGTATCATCTTGAAATTGCTTAGAAGAAGCTTGTTAGTAGAGACCGACAGTGTTCTCTTGTGCAGACTTAACTTTTGTGCAGTTGTTTTTGATCTAAAAACAAATTATTCAGACTGAAAATATAGTGCCGCTTTTCATGTGCTCTTTGTGCACATCTAGCATGCGTGGGAACTTCTTATTTATATCAATAAGACCTAAACACGCATGTGGAAAGGGAAGCATAGTTTACTATTTCCTTTCCATGTATTCCTGTTAAAGAGGAGTTTGAGTGCCCTGTGCTTGGCATTTCGACTGTTCCTTTCTAGTGAATATCAGTACATAAAAGTAAATGTCCAGGTACAAGCAATTGGTATAATCATTCTGCTTGTTCAAGGAGACAGGAGAGATATTGTTACTAAGATATTGTCTAAGTTTTGACTAAGAAGAATGTTTTTGTAAGGAGAAAAATAGCCTTTCATGTTCTGTACCACTGCCAGAAATTCACTTTTGTAACTGACCTCTGAAGTTACAATTGACATTTTTATATCTTATACATAAAAATGATGACGAATCTCTGAAATTATTTGTTCATTGCTGTCTGGTTCAAGTAAAACAAGGTCATGTGCACTTAACAAAAAAATTGTCCCAAAACAGCTTAGAAAAAAAACTGGATTTAAAAGAAGTAGAAATATTGCTGACATTTGCTAATTTAGTGTCTTTTTTTTGGCAGAGTTCCTGCCACTCACATATCCTACTTTTTTGAAGCAAAGTTAGGAAATGAACCTTAGGGCTTGTACACACTACCACTTAAGTTGGTACAACTTATGTTGCTCAGGGCTGTGAATAAGCCGCCCCGCTGGGTGACATAAGTTACACTGACCTAAGCGCAGCGGTGGACATTGCTATGTCCATGGGAGAGCTTCGCCCGCCAACATAGCTACCGCCTTTCACGGCGGTGGGTTTATTATGCTGACAGAAGAGCTCTTTCCCATCAGCATAGAGCATCTTCACCAAACACGCTACAGCGGCGCAGCTGTATTGGTGTAGCTGTGCCTCTGTAGCACTACTAGCCCAACGATTCTACCTAACCCAGGAGATTACGGGGTGGCAGCCATATGTATGTATATGTCAGTGACACTTGCCTCTTTGCATTGAGAGTTATGGATTAAAAGTTGTAAGTAAGAGAGAACCAATGGGTGGTGGCATTATTTATAGATGGCACTACTTTTTATCCCTTGTTAATTTTACGACTTTGTAAGGAGGCTCTCGAGAGAGTAGTTGATTTGAGAGAAGCATTCACTCTGCCCTAGGTGGTTCCTTACACACATTCCCCAGCTAGTGAAATATATCCTACGAATGTGTTTTTCAACACTGATCTAGAATTTAACCCTTGGAGTATGGAGAGAGTGGATACTTGTCCTCCGTGAACTGCACTGGGGATCTGAAGCCGCATAGCTGTAGCTAGGATTTTTCCAAAGTGGTTTACCAAACATTAGCTTAAAAACTTCACAGGGGCGTTGTGAGAATTCACTAGTTAATATTATTCACAGTTTACAGACCTTCTCAAAGCAAGGAGGAATGGCTGAACTATGTACAGTCATTCACACCTATATGCATACTTATTTAGACTGTGGTTATGCTATGTGGTGACTTGACATTTGATATTAGTACATTTATAATATAAACTAATTTATTATAAATATTACTATAATATTATACCTTAACTACTTATAGATATTCTATTCATAAACATTTCCTTAGATCAGGCGGTATCAGGTTCAAATTTATCCCAGGTGGAGAGCAGCTGAAAGCTGTGATCAACCAAGGCCGGCTTGGTGGTCCATATAGAATGAGCTGGTGGTTTCAGTCCAGCTCCTGATGGACAGGTGTCCAAATCATGTATAGCCACTTCATATTTGGCACATTTGCCCCTCTTACTGTCAGCATCAGCAGAGAGGCTAAAGAGCAAATGGAGACTGTGATTGAATTACCCTCCCTCCCACGTAGGCCGGCATTTAACCCTAATGGTAGAGTGGTGTGCATTGCTGATACTCATGTTGTTCGTGTTCTAAGAATAAAGGTGTCGGTTTCCACCAGGGTTGACAAACCTGGTGCTTTTCACCAGCACTGCATTAGTTAATAGGGAGATGGAGGGGAAAAAAAGGTGGGGGGGAGAAAGGCAAGCAAGCTGCCAATTCTTGGATCCACTTTCCTTGTCTTTAATTTCCTGTACAGCACCCATTGCCACCGCCTTAGAGCACCTCACATTAGATGTAAAAATAAATGCATTCAAGCCAATATGAGTCCTGCATCCCAGTAGATTCCATTTCCTAATAGTGAATAAGGCTCCTGGCCATGCATTTCAAGGCGATTATTGAACGTCTCGGGTGGTTACAGTCACTCTGCCCCTAGCCTCATGCTGTATAACACCACCTGAGGCTTGGAATAATTGCCCAGCTATGTGCTGTCTGTCATACCTTATTGCTTAATTTTATACTAGTAATGAAAATTACATCCAAAAGAGAGAAAAGAAAGAACAGCTGCGCTAGCCAGAATGCACCTAAGGAGTAGATGTGTCCAAACACTTTCCCTAAAGAAGGGAAGAGAATCTGCTTTCCAGAGCAGCACTCGAGGGATGTCGCTATTTTTATTTTCTTGTTAAATAAACAAATGCTTTAAAAAGTAAACCAAAAAACAAGGTTGCAACGTAACCAGTGGCTCATGTAGAAGCCCTCCAATTCAAAGATTGGGCTCTAAGCTGAATATAAATTTTAAAATAGTCCGGGATAATTGTGATTCCAAGAGCTCTCAATTGCGCTCTGTCCTTCCGTCTAATAACAAGCTAAAAACGCCTCCGTTGTGTATTTCATTTTCTTCTGAGG
Source organism: Trachemys scripta elegans (assembly GCF_013100865.1). NCBI lineage: Eukaryota > Metazoa > Chordata > Testudines > Emydidae > Trachemys > Trachemys scripta. The sequence goes on along the minus strand of NC_048315.1, from coordinate 8,618,834 downwards.
GGGAGAACCGTACACATTAAAGATTTTCCAATCTGTTTAATTCAGCTAGTCCTCTTTCAGGTAGTTCCGGTGGAGGTGAAACAATCCGTTCTGGACTCATTCCTTCCTCACACCCATTTCCCTATAAAATATAAAGGGGAAGAATCTCCATTGTCTAGTGCCTTGCCTAGTCATTGAAAGCAATGCAAAATGGGTGCAAAATGATACTAAATCTGAGTGGTTAGTGTTTTGCATTCACCCTGTAGTGGTTCAGAGTAATGGAGAATCAGGTCTCGAAGTGTGAATCTAACCAACAACAAGTAATGTGACAAAAGAAATCTTTTGAACCTAATATAACACTTATCGACTGAGAGTCTTAAAAGGCTTTTCAAGCATTAATTAAGCCTCTTAACATTGCTATGAGGCAGGTAATAACAATGATAGACGGCTGTGGGAGTGCCTTAGATGGGCAAGCTGAAGAATAGAGAGATGTGTAGTTGCACAGTTAGTCTCATGATTGGTTATCTGAATGTGTCTGGGAGGCCTATGCTAGAAGTAGACAGGACCGCTAACAGAAAATGTATAGTTTTATTTAGGACCTTCCTAATAATCACTTGAAAAGAAAAATATTTCTCTACACAAGCCAAATATTGAGCAATTTTAACTTCTTAACAGACTATCAATCAGATTAGAGAACGCAAGAGAAGTCTCTGCAATTTTTGTTGTTCTCTTTGAGTTCCAGAAAGGTTAAGGCTAGAGACATTTTTCAGCAGAAATTTGTTAGAAGGCTTTCAGATGAGTTTGATTTTATGATGATAGTACTGTTATGTTCACTTCCTGAGAAGTTCTCTGTGTTTGAGTTCTACTAGCACAGATGATCATAAAAAGTACTCTTCATACTTGAAATACGCATGGAAACCAAACTTTAAATTTGCTTTCCCCAAGGATCACGCCAGGAATCTGATGAATTATGCTGTTCCAATCTGGCGGGGGTGGGGGCGGGGAGGGATATCATGTGATTTGAGTTTACCCCTCACAACTGAGGAACACTGCTCCGCTAACAAGCCAAAATACAGACAAGTACACAAAATTTGTGAAATTCAATGGGATAATTTTGAATAACAAATAAATTAGCAGAAATCATGATGATCCATGAATAGAAAGAGAGCAAGAGTTTTGTGAATAAGTGCTTGGTGACAATTTCAAATCAATTCACTCAGCTGTAGTTAAGGCCAAAGTTGGTTGCATTTGCATTGCAAGAGCAGAGCTATTATCAGGTAGCTGTAGAAGTCTTGTGGGACTATTTTTGAAAATGTTAATTGGGAGAAGTCCAAAAACACAAGGGAAAGAAAAAAATGCAACATTTACATAGGCAGATTTAATGCAATGAGTGGAATTAAGATGCCAACTATAATAAATCAGCACAGTGACCTTGAGAAAATAGGCAAATACCCCCAAGCACCAAAGAAAATGTATGTAAAAATATTTGAATGTACTGGATGATTTGTCTTGCATTTTCATTTCTTAGTGTGGTTTATTAAAGGCAAAGCTGACCATTAAGTACTCTCAAATATATCTAGAGAGTTTTTATTTGCTTTCTTTTTTGGGGGGAGGTGGGGGGGAAGGAGGTGAGAAAGAGGTTTTTGTTCACTTTCCAGCTGTTTTTGACTACAAAGTTTCAAGAGACATCTCTATACTTTAGGATTATTGGCCATGAGAAGGGAAAGAGCCTGGGAGAGGATGAAAAGGGTGAGAGAAAGGAAGTACAGCCATTGGTGAACCAGAAAATAAGGGGAGAATCTGTCTTACTGTACATTGTGCCCTGCATCATCCATGAAATAAATCACCTGTTATCGCTGATACATAAAAGCTGCCAAAGTTATAAAGCCCTAATTCAGTATAGCATTTAAGCATGTGCTCAAATCCTGTTGACTTCAGTGTGTGTTTAAATGTTTTGCTGAATTGGGGCCTAAATCTGTATCTGGGGAGCAGAAATTACTTCCAGGATGTCCTTTGCAAAATCCAAGCTTGGAATGACTGCTGGTGCTGCAGGAAGGGTTGGAAAAGGGGTTTATAAATGGTAAGGCCGCTACCATATAATGAATGCTTTACAGCTCTTGCATGGATAAATTCCACAAAATCAATCCTCTTGTTATATTAGCAAACTAGAAACTGTTAAGTCACCAACTTAAAGATGTAAAGTACGTGCTGAAATAACACTGTCTAGTCTCTGGGTTAGTGCGTTGGACAGCTTGCTGTCCTTTCCGAAACCACTACTATTGTCTTCGTTGGCCAACATTTTCCCTACTTCCTTCGCAAATATTCTCAGCTCGCAGTTAATTTATCTTCACTAATCTAGACAAACGGATGTATCCACCACTCTTCCCTCTCACTAATAATAATACTTAAATACAGCTTGACCCTGCGCCATTGAAGTCAATGGACATTTTGCCATTGGGAGCAGGAGGATGCCGTGTGTGTGCCCTTAGACCAAGGATCTCATATAAGTATTATCTCCTTATTTTTAACTGCTGGGGAATTTGGGCCAGCAGAGATGCAACGTAACGTGCTCAAGCTGTCTAGTGTTTGTGACAATTTTTGGAATATAAACTATGGCACAAGAGGCCTGACTCCTAGTCTCTTCCCTTTCATGGAAAAAAGTCCTATAGGATTTGATAGGGATTAAACATATTGAGTTCTATAGAAATTACTCTTAAAAGATGTAGAATTAGTAGACCTGTATCGTTTCTATATATAACAGCCAGTGGTGAGGTTTGAACTTTAACCGCAAAACACAGGCCTCTATCACTTGAGCTTAAGTTTCTAACCTGAAGAAACTAACTTGTGCTCCCTTGTGTGGCTTAGCCAATAGAGGGAGAGAGACAGACTGACTTGGCATTATATTGGTGGCTTTTGAACCACCATCTAGAATCCTATAGCCGTTCCAGCACATGGTCCAAAAGATGTCATTTTTTGTTGCATTCCATAGGACTTTTCCTCTAACCACAAGAGCCCAGAACTACATAAGGAACCTTCCAAGCACAGGTCTCCGTTGTTGGTGTTTGTAGATGGGGGAGGAGGAAAGTCTTCATCATCCTTTTTGGATTATAGACCACTGAGGGAGGCTGCACCTCAGTAACCTGGCTTTCTGATTTTATTGTCAAAAACTGCAGGTCTCTAAGGGGTTAAGGGCCTTTTGTTTTGAAGTTGTATCATCACCACCACTATACATCTGTTATATGTTAATACAATGCATTGGAATAGGGGGATGGATTTATTGGTGTGAGCTCAAAGCTGGTTTGGGGATGATTCATGGCTCCACTTTTCTCTGCCACTCAGTTTGACTTGTCACCTCCTCTGTGCTGTAAATAGATGAGCACTACTGAATCCAGGTTTGATATCTTCTGCCCCTGTTGCTGGCCCAGCCAAACTCTTCTGTGTTTATTGCAACATCATAGACAGAAGGGCTCGAATCTGTATCTGCTCTGTGTGTGGCACTCCCCCACAGTGAGCCCCAAAGAGAATAATTAATAGGTAACGGTGAACTCAGAGGCCATAAATATGTTGTTGTGCTAAGCCAGATGAGTGAGGCTCTAAGGATACATATCTCTGTTACTTTCCCAGAGAGTCTGCTGCCTTTTATAACAATATTGAAGAACTGCACAAATATTACAATGCTGCCCCGGTATTCTGTGTAGTTCATCCCAGGATGTCAACGTGCTGTACAGTGAGTTGAGCTACACAGGTGCTCCTGTGAGCATGGTGGGAATACTAACCCAGTTTGACAGCTTGAGGCATAGAGGTATCTAGATCTGCATGTGGATCCAACCTGCGTGTGGACTGAGCCCTGTTGAAGTCAGTGGGGCTCCATGTTCGAGCCAGGGTCCGTGTAGGGGTGTGTTCGAGCAGATGCATTTGCAGCATCTTTAACCTTAGGGATTATTCCCCAAGATCGTATAGCCAATCAGAGGCAGAACTGTGGACACACTACACATGGGCGGCGGGTGGAGCCCCCCTTTCAAGAAGTTTCTGCCGGCGTCACCCTTTCCCCCACCCGGAGAAGCCCCGAGCGCCCCCCACCCCCTGGGCCGGCTGAAGCCCTGAGCCCCCCCCACACCTGCCCGGAGGGGCTCCAGGCGCCTTGCCCCCCCCCCCCCCCCCCCCCCACCTGCCCGGAGGATCCTCAGGCCAGCCACAGCCACGCCTCTCCTTCTCTCCCCAGACCCAAACCGTTCCTGGGAAAAGCATCTCTTTGAAGACGCTTTTGATATGCCCCATGCAGGTTCCAGGGCGGCCGAGGAGGTGGTATTTGCTACTCAGTTTCCTGGGTTCATCTGTAATCTCCCTGGAGTCCAGGGATGAACACAGTATAGCACATACCACCTTCTCAGCCACTCCGAAACCTTCATGGGGCACAATGAAACACAATCTTCCCCCCAAAACCCCACAGCCGGGGGTCTGGAGTCTGCAGCAGTGCCTGGGGAGACAGAGCATCCCCTGGCCTATTCTACCCGCCGCCCATGAGACTACAGAAATGTTCTCTTTCAACACACTCCTGTAGGAACCAGACTGAAATTGGGTGGTCCCAGAATTCACACCCAACTGTGGTCTCTTACTGACAGTGTTTCCATTACTCTTGCTTATTATTTTGTTAAATGCTGACAGCGTGCTCGGGGTTGAAGATACAGAAGTCATGGGGGCAGATCCTTTGACTGGTGTAAATTTGTCATAGCTTCATTGGCTTCAAAGTCCACCTGAGGATCTAGAGAGGAATTACAATTTATACCACCTCAGGATATGTCCCGTGGTTAGGGTGACCAGATGTCCTGATTTTATACGGACAGTCCCGATTTTTGGATCTCTTTCTTATACAGGCTCCTATTACCTCCCCACCCCCTGTCCTGATTTTTCACACTTGCTGTCTGGTCACCCTACCCATGATCCCTGTCTAGAGGAGCTTACAGTGAAAACAGGCAGGCAGCACCATATGTACTTGGAAGAGGGTTCCAGCCTAGAATATTTTGGTGGTGGTTTTAGTGGCTGAGGTGACATGGCTTTTTACTGATGTGAGTAAACACTGAGCTTTGTAGATAAAGGCAGGAAGGAAAAGAAGAGAGGGTGGTGGTTTGTTTTTTTCTTCCTCCTCTCCCTGCTGACGAGGAATAAAGATCCCATAATAATGGGATTCTATAAGACGTCAACGTCTATCCCAATTCTTTCTCCTAATTGCCCTAGAAGGAAATCATTTATTGCCATGAAACCCTCTCTGCTTTATTCACTTTCCCACCAACAATCCCCAGTACAGGAAAGAACGGAATGTCTTTCTAAAAGGTGTTGATGGTTTTTTTTCATCCTAGTAATCCTCTCTTCCCCCCTCTCTTCCAATGAAACCTTTTGAACTAGTTTTTCCCAGGTATTTTATGATCCAGATTTTATGTCTGCTAAACACCTCCTCTTACAATATCTCAGTTGGGAAAAAGTAGCTCCAGATGGTACATTCTACAAGGTGAACTGGAAGTAACTTATATAGTTTGCACTGTTCCCTAGTAGTGTCATTCCCTGTACTGTGTGTGTGTAACTTTTTTTTCAAAATGCTAAGTTTTTACTGAAGTTTTCTTTAATTGGGTTGATTAATATGTACTGGTCAGAATGTCCAATTCTGCTAGTACAGTATATTTTATATATAAACTGCAATGGGAACATCTGGCACTTTTTCTTCTTCTCCTCGGTTTTACAATTTAAAAAAAAAGCAGCCTCTAAAAACTGCAGATTAGTGGGTTGTTGTTTTGTTTTAAAGTTCTTAAGGTTTTTAGTCTGGATCACGAAGAGCACACTAACGCATTACAATACTTTTTGTCTGCAGGGACCTCAGTCTTATAGCACCGTGCCTGTCCTGCCTAATAACTTGTTTTCCTATTGTTGTTCATTGGAAGAGAACTATCAGCGAACAGCTATTACAATAATGCTTAGTCTATAGTACCTTCCCTCCAGTGACTTCAAAGCACTTTGCAAACATTTACTGAATTAAGCCTCAAAACATACCTGTGAAATAGGTGAGCTATAGGGAGACGATGGCACAGAGAATTTAATTGACATGCCTGAGGTCAGTGTCAGGGCTGAAAAGAGAACCCAGGTCTGACTCCAAGTCCTATACTTTAACCACAAGACCATCATTTCGTATTTACCCATATTGGGACCATTTCCTGCTCCCACGACTCTCAAGGAGAGTTTTGTCTTTGACTTCAGTTGTGCTAATGAAAACATTTATTTTCTGTCACAGTAGTCTCACCAAAAAGGGTTAGTGAGGTAGCTTGCTTCAAATTTGTGCAAGTTAGGTGAATATAAACTGGGCAAGAGAGTGGTTTTCAGCTGCAATTGGAAAAGAAAGCCGCCAATTTAAAATCTGTAGTAATTTAAAAAAATAGTTTCAGATTCTGCTCCTGCCCCTGAGTCCCTACTGTCATGGTTTTATGGTCACATTTACCTATTTGCTAAAATGCTTGCCACTTCCTTTTGCAGAGTGACAGACCTGCACTGACTGACTAAACATGGGGAAACTGCGAAGGTGCCTGTATGCAAAGGTCCTGTAGGCTGTTGGCCTGACAGCACACCCAGAGTCTGATCTGAATCAGGCTTTTTATCTGAGGGCACCTTTATTGGTGGCACCGACCATCTTCAGCAACGACCCCTCCCCCAAATAAACTATAAATCCAGCGGCTAAACCAGGTCCTTTCCCCTGACCCAGCGGCTTCCTTGCTGGAATCTCCGTGCTCCTGGCAGCTATTCCTCAGTCCTCCTACAGGCCATCTGCTTGGGAGATCCCCTGTTACAGGAGCCAAACCACTTCCTATTGCTCCCCCCCCTTAACTGAACTCTTTCATCCTTCATAGGAACCCGTGATCATCAGGCAATCACCTGACCCCTTGCAAACTACCAATCCACAACCTGTTTATAAGTGGGCCGTGCCTCAGAATGGGGCTGATTGGCCATTTGGCCCTAGGCCCCTAGTCCTAAAAGAGGCAGACAACCCTATTACTTGTCCCAATTCAGGAAAGCCCCTCTGAGCACGTTTGAATCAATTCCTATCCATCTGAAAGGAAACTGAAAACCAGAAACATTTTTTTTTCTCCAATCAGAGTGTTCCTTGTAATGATAGTAGGTCAAATAAAAAAGGACACATGCAGTTTTTTTTTGGGGTTTTTTTTTTTTTTTTTTTGGTGGCAAGTTGACAGTTCCCGCTGTTTTTTTTTTACAATGCAGGTGGGAAAGATGTTGTCTGATTATTAGACTGACTCTTAATAGTTGGTGTAGAATTATCCCTTGCAATGTATGCAGTATCCTGTCATGTTTTTATAGGCAGCACCTCTGGTTTTTACAAGGTTCATAAGCAAAATGTGGGTGGCAAGAAACGGAGGTAGGCTAATAAAACCTGACTGGCTGCTCTGGGGAAGTAGCAGCTGTGAAGGGAAGATGAGAACAGCTGTGGGTATGAAATTAGTCATTCTGTGAAGAAATGGATTTGATAAATAATAAAACAGTGGTATTAACAACAGATGCTTTCCAGGTCAGATGACTCTGATAAAAGCACCTAACAGTGGGTAATGGTTCGAAAAATTTGTATATGAAATACATGGTATATATAAATGTTATATGTGGGGGGGGGTTGTGTGTGTATGAGTATATACATATTTTGTGTATGTATATATATTTGTGTGAGGTGTGTGTTTATATATATACACGTTTTATATATAAACTTCATAATCCTGGTTTTGAATGAAGAATCAAGTGTTTTGCTCCATTTCCTATCAAACATTGTAAGCAAATTGCCAAAGGTTCCCTGAAGTCTGATCAATTTCTATTTAATCTGGGAATACACCCGCCTCCGTCCTTTGGGCTTGATTCAGTTTGTTTTTATATTCATACCTTTTCATTCTGATAACTGTTTTGATTTGTAAAATACTGTGCCTTGTACAATGTTTCCTTTATGATGGTTTAGTATGCTTTGCTTATCTTTCACCTTAAATCTTTGATAAGAGCATTTTAAAAATGAAATTGCTACCTGACACCATTATAAACTCTTGGCTGACTGCCAAAGAAGAATGGGCGTTGTGGGGATGGGGAGAGAGAAAGATGCTAGAATGCAAGGGAAGAGAGACTTAAGGAAACCGTAAAACGTAGAGGGGGCTTTTTTGGGCACTTGAGTTAACACTAATATGACCCTACTGATGGCAAAAGTTATTTAATGTTTACTCACATCAGGCCATTCATTCCTCCCTGGTTCGCTGCTTATTAGTGTCACCAGCCTCTAGTGCTGCAGTGAAATAGGAACAAGAGTATGTGTCCAGGGGTGGACATCTGGAACATCTGGCCTCCAAGTGGATTTTATTTACATTTTCCTTCTGCCACAAAACAGCCTCAAAATCATTTGGTTTTTACATGGCAGCCTAGGGTTGCATTTAACTTTCCAGCATCTTCAAGTAATTGAAATGTTTTTGGATGACTGTTTATTGTGGCTGGTGAGCATAATTTATCAGTGGAAAGACATCAGCAGTGGGAATATCAGTAAATAGAACTGTCTGAAATGTCAGGTCATTTTTATTTTAATATAGAAGATTTAATGAACTCTTGTCTTTATAATTCATGGTACTTGGAGAATATATCCACTTGCTTGCCTAATGATGTTAGTTACAGATCTATCCTTTGTTAGAGGGCTTTATTGCAGTTGGAAAACTTAACTCTGTTGGAGTTGCAGTGACATGCTTCCGAAATGCAAAAGGTTGTATAATAAATTGTAGCATTTTATGTGTAACACTTTTAGTAATAAATGTAGCTGAAAAGTTCCTTAAGTAGTTTTTGCATTATTAATTATTATTAGTCTCTTGAAAGGTCATTTATACAAATCTGGTACTTCTTTTCCTAGCTTATCGGGGGCACATTTACAGGCTGTTGTTGTGATGACAACTTGCTAGTAGTTTGTGTGTGTAAGAGTATGTTTAGGTCACAGCCAATAGAAGACCCTGAATCTTCTGTCAAGTGATTTAATAGCATTTGTGTCCAGCCTAAACCAATCTATCTCACCTCATGGAGAAGAAGGGGAAAAAAAAAAATCCAGCATCAAAATTACTGCTTTTGGAACTGTCTTGTCTCTTTTGAGTAGGAACTGAAGACAACTAGACAAGCTTCAATGAAAGCGAATAAAGAAACATTACTTTCTGAACACAATCTTCTGTTACCAGTCACTTTTCAACAGACATTCAATCAAAATGCTAATAGCAAAGGCAACAAGGGAGTGAGGTTATTGTAATACTAATTGATAGGCTGCAGGGATGGGTTTTGATAAGTGCTGCTGAAGATATATTTTTTGAAATATGATTCTCTTTAATTACAATGACACTAATAAAAATGAACAAATGATTTAATGATAGTTTCCTGGTAATGGTTTAAAGATTTTGTTCAAGTTTAACCCCCCCCCCCAAAAACAACCCACCAGATATTATGAAAATCACCTTAAAAATAAAGCCACAGTGCCTGTTAGTGACTTTATCTAGACTTGTGGGGCTACTTTGCATCAAAATTAATACTTTCAAATCTGAAGCTCTTGAATAAGAAATCCAATCATTTATTTATACAATAGTCTTTTCATAAAGCCTATAGTGAAGCAACATTGCATGTAGAAATGTATTTAAAATCTCGTTCTTAGAAAAATTAGGATCAATTATACTCAGCGAGGTTTTCACAGTAAGTTTTGAGGGGGAGAGGGGGAAATTGCCACTGGGTTGCTCACGAGGAATTAAAAATGTTCACTCCCAGCTTTTGGTTTGGTGGTGTTTATCGATGGTTTGCCAGGTTTGTTTGTTAATGGAGATTATTTGGCATTAAACGATGGGAAAACTCCAAGGCAGGCCCTACTCTACAGTTGCAGCATGCATTTTGCAGCCCCATAAGCCGGGGTTTCTCACCGATGGAAAAGCTGTTCAGCTGAACCAGTCTCTGTTGTGGAACTGCCTCTTCTATTGGCTTTGTGCACCTTTTTCCCGTGGGTTCCATTTCCATAAAAGAATCTTGCTGCTCTGTTTACGGTCCTTTATTAGTAAATATCCTCCCTGCTTTGTCCCCCATGAAATGGAAAACAAGGGGGAAAGAGCAGATCTGCTAATAGAGGGCTGTCTGTATTTAGCTCATTTTTGATGAATTAATTGATAATAAAAGAAAGGGAAAATCTTGCCTTCGTTAGTGCGGGCGGGGGGCTTTCCAGGGACAGGGTGAACCATCTATCCTGCCTTTCAATTTGTCAAGCTTTCTCTCAAAGATCTGCCAGAGAAGAAAGGGTAATTAATAGGCTTGAAGTCATTTCCGATGTGTCAGTATTTCTGCCTTGCTTTCAAGTGATAATGTTCGCTGGCTCCAGGCCTCAAGGGAGCCTTCCATCTTATTAACTTGTCTAGGAGAAACAGTGAGTGGGGACAGCCTGGGCCAGTGGGTGACATGAAATAAAGATTTGTGGTGTAGTGAGCTGTAAACATTGGGGCCTATTGAGTAAAAATAAAAAATAAAGGAAAAAAAGAGCCTTGATCACAAATTAGAGCATCACGTCTCCTCAAAGCGAGGCCTTGCGTGGGATGGCACGCAGTGCCCTGGATGCACCAGGGAAAGGGCATGCGGCGCCTCAGTTCCTTAGGCCTCAATTCATCAAGGTAAATAGCTTGTGACTTCTCACATTCTTAAAATTAGGCATGTGCTAGTACCTCACTGAATCAGGGCCTTAGAGCTGTACTTTGGCTGTGATTAGGGATGCTTTATAGCCCACTAGGAAGTGACCTACAGTAATTCCCATTCTCAAATGACAACACGTTTAAAATCAGAGGTGAGATTTAGTTCGTGCTATTTTTTTTGGCCCCTGCTTCCTGCAATCTAGTCGTATTGCTGTTTCTGTAATTCTCCCTCCCTCGTTTGAATGTCAGCTAGCAGTGTTGATGCCTAGCCAAAAATTGTTTTTGTGGGGAAAGGTTTTTTGTTGTTGTTTTTGTTTAAGCCCTCATTTTCACCTACCATTCTTGCTTCAGTAATCACTGTAGGCCAAGATTTTCAAAAATGACTAGTGATTTTGGGATTCACAGGTGGTCTGTGTCAGAGATAGGAATTAGAGCCCAGATGTCCTTGTACTGTACTCACTGTGTGTGGTGGTCCCTTGTAATGATTGGTTCACAGAAAACACAAGAGATCTACTGTTTACTGTAGGCTAAGGGAGATCCCATTTATCCCACACGCTGAAGTTCTAATCTCAACCCCTCAATGTATTAGACTTGTATCGTAATTGTCTGTTCCCTGCTGACTTTATGTAGGGTTACCATATGTCTGGATTTTCCCAGACATGTCCGGATTTTTGGTGCTCAAATCCCCGTCTGGGGGGAATTGCCAAAAAGTCAAACATGTCCGGGAAAATGCCGGCATCCCTGCCCCAGTCCCCTGTTACCTGAGTGGCTCCGGCAGGCTGCGAGTGGCAAGCAGGATTCCCCGCTGCGGCGGCTGCTGCTGCTCCCCCCAGACACCTCAGCTCTGTGTAGCTGAAGAGCGGAGCTGCCCGAGCGCTACCGGCTTCACGGTTTGCCGGGCAGCCCCCAGACCTCCAGACCCTGCGCCTTCCGGCCGGGCGCTTCCCCTTTCGGGCTCTGGCTGTGCTGGGGAAGCGCCTGGCCTTGGGTGCAGGGTCTGGAGGTCTGGGGGCTGCCCGGCAAACTGTGAAGCCGGTAGCGCTGGGGCAGCCCTTTTCGCATGGCTGGGAGGGAGAAGGGGGAATGCGGGGTGCTCAGGGGAGGGGGTGGAGTTGGGGCAGGGACTTCGGGGAACGGGTGGAGTTGGGGCGGGGGCAGGGCCAGGGCCCTGTGGAGTGTCCTCTTTTTAAAAACCTTTAGTATGGTAACCCTAATTTATGTTTCTGTCATCCTGATCCTGTTGTTCACTATAAGGCCTTCTGCCTTCAACCCTTTCTGTGCTGTGCAGGGTAGAGAGAGCTTCATGTCCACCTATTTTGGTACTGGGTTCTTGTGAAGGGAGTAGGGGGCAGCATGGAGAGGCAAAAGCATATGCTTCACCAATTTCCTCTGTGGACTTCCCCCTTAAAAAATTAAAAGCTATCTTGAGAGAAAATCACTTCTGCATATGCAAGAAAGTTTGCTTGAGCTGAACTTTTCAGAGGAGCATTTACACAAGTCAGCTAGAAGTTCATCTGCTCTTTTAGGGTGGCATTTAAAATATTTGAATTGTGTCATATGTTCACATCATAATTCATGACACAAGACTTGGAGGTTGCAAGAGTGCCTCATGCCGCTGGTTGTCCTTCATGCGATTTTGCTCAGGAGAAGCTGCATTAGGAGAGCAGCTGTGTTCGCTCAGTTGGTAGAGTAATTTCAGCTTTCAACTTAATTTCCCACTTAGGTTTAGAGAGCGCCGAGGTCTGTGTTGGAAGACGAACAATGGTGAGAGGAGAGAGCTAATTTCTAGACCATCCTTTTTTTTTTTTTTTTTTTTTTTTTAGAAAGCTAAACCTGTAATCACAAGTGTGTGTCAACACAGGATTTTGGTGAGATTTTGTTAAATAGAAATAAAAAAAAATGAAACATTGTTTCTTATACTCTTGTGAACTAGAAAAAAGGCTAAATGGCAACTCTCCCTCTTTCCCCAAGTGCCTTCATTGCATGACACACTCTTCCTAGTATTGGCCCTGGTTCTCCTGTCGCATTCTGGTCCCACCATTGACTTAAATAGATTTATTTCTGAGAGAAATTGTGCGAGAAAAGAAGCAGGCCTATTTCAGAGGCAGTTAGGAGAGAGCTCAACAGGATCCCAAACAGATGTTGTAGATTGGGGATTGCAAACTTGGTCAGCCCTGGAGGAAAAAACACTTTTATATAAAACCCATTTTCAGAGATGCTGAGAATCCTGTGTGTGTGTGTGTGCGTGCACAGATACAATAAGGAATAGATGTCTTGGAGCAGTGTCCTATGAAACTGACCTAATGTGTCTTGTGCAATGTTGATCATAACTGTTGAGAGCTCTGACCTTCGAGACAGATGTGAACTTACATAATTGTGATGCTAGATCTATATATTTAACCTTCCTTTTTTTTATTCTCCTTCATAGCAAAAGTGCACCAGAGGTATCATTAGCTATTAAAGGAAAACACAACATAAATGGCGCTGGTTTCAGCTGAGTACAAGCTGTTCCTCACAGATTGTTCCTTTTTTTTTTTTTTTAATTGTTTAAAGTAGCAAGCCTTGGATTTTTGGGTCACTGGGAAGGAACAGGGCATCTTTCACGTATTTGACAGATTTTTTTCTTCTTCTTTTCATTTCTAATCACACTCCTGTTTATAAAGCACTGTTTTCATTTTCCAGAGAAATGATTATGACTAAACATCTTTGACAACCTCTTCGCAAAGTGAGAAGAATTAAAAAAAAAAAAAAAATCACCTCCATGCACTTCAATGATTAAACTACTTTCTAGTGAGGATTTCTCTCTATTGTAGACCACAGTCCAGCATAGTGGAGTTTCCCCCACAATCCCTGATTAGAAAGGGGCTAGTGTGAGCGCTAATTAAAATTTCTTTTTAATATTCAGCTACAATTAAAACTGAATCCTTCCTGTTAGAAAGAATGACCATGCATGTGTTAGTCCTTTGTTTTTTGTTGTTAGCTTATTCAAATATGAACATTGTTTGAATGCACAAAATAATAGTTTGCATCCATTAACAGAGCTTAATTCTCAAATTAAGTGATGAATGATAGGAATAGAGGTAGGGGTGTGTGCGCGTGTGTGTGTGTGTGTGTGTGTGTGTGTCTAAATGATCATGTTAATTCCTGGAGGTAAATGAGGGGTGGGGTTGGGATTGTGCAGTATATTATCACTGTGAAATTATAATAAGGTCTCATTATTTGAGGTTGGATTTTAGTATCTGTGGGTTTACTCTTCGTCTAAAGCTTCATCCTGAATTCTTCCAGCTAATTGCCTGCTGATTAGTTGAGAGACAGGCATTGCTAATGTCGGCCTTGAGCATCAAATTATCTGCTGCAAAGTCTTAGACTTGTATCATCTCACAGTTGGGTAGAAGCTGGAGGTGGGGGGAAGAGTGGGAAGTTGACAAGGAAAAAGTGAACAGTGGGTGCGGTATTGCTGCAAATGAACAAAAGGAAATGATTATTTAAAAAAAAAACCCAAACAATCAGCTGGATCAAGAATCTGCAGTGAGTACATGAGCACATGAAGGCAATCTATTACAGAGAGCAACTTGATCTCATTCCCTTCACCCCAGCACACTCTCTCTCTCTCTCTCTCTTACCCCTCCCCATTCCATCCCAGCCCTACTCCCTCTACTGTTGTTGTTCTTCGCTACTGAGCGCAGGTGTTGAGGTTAATAGGAATAAATTTCCCAGTTGGCCATTTGCTGAAGGGATGCCTGACTGGGCCGTGTAGGAGGAAGTGGGGAGGCAGTGAGAGAGAAGTACCCATCAACCTCCCTGCTGCCGCAGAAGCTGCGTATGGGAAAGTGGGGTAGCAGATTGACACACACTGGCTGGAAAGCACCTCTTCTTTTTCCGATTGCAGCTCTGTAGCAAGATTAACGATTTTCGTCATTCACCTCTCTGTTTACGTGTTATCGGCCCTGTTTGTTTATGGTGCAAAGTGAGTGAACTGCTCGGCTTTCTTATTAACATCATGGCTTTGGGGGTTGTCATAATGGAACCTGATACTGGGTTTTTGATGTAAGATGGCCCTTAACTCAGTTTGTTTTATGGCTGTTGCAATACATTTGAGCTGATGAAGAAAGTAGGCAGTGCTGAGTGCTATGGAAATACTTCTAACCTCAAGTGACATGAGGCAGATTTCGGGTGCCCTGGACCTGCCTGTTGCTAAACCGCCATTAGAATGAGAGCATTCCAGGCTTCACCCACTGCCAGACTTCATTTTCTGTTTAAGTAGGGGCTTGGCCAAGTAGCCTGAGCACAGGACTGGGAGCCTGGATCTGCTGAGTTTCGGGGGGTAGCCATGTTGGTCTGTATCCACAAAAACAACAAGGAGTCCGGTGGCACCTTAAAGACTATCAGATTTATTTGGGCATAAGCTTTCATCGGCACAGGCGCCAACTTTTTTCTGCACCGGTGGGTGCTCGCGTACCCGCCCCAACTCCACCACTGCCCCAAATTCCCCGCCCTAACTCTGCCCCTCCCTGCCCCTATTGGACCCCTCCCCAAATCCCCACCCCGGCCCCGCCTCCTCCCCAAGCGCGCTGCGTTCCCCCTCCTCCCTCCCTCCCTTCCTTCCAGGCTTGCCGCACGAAACAGCTGTTTTGCGGCGCAAGCGCTGGGAGGAAGGGAGGAGAAGCAGGACGTGGTGGCGCGCTTAGGGGAGGAGGCAGAGGCGGAGGTGAGCTGGGGTGGGGGAGGTGGGGCGGGGAGCTGCCAGTGAGTGCAGAGCACCCACCAATTTTTCCCCGTGGGTGCTCCAACCCTGGAGTCAGCGCCTATGTTCGTGAGTAAAAAAACCACTTCAGATGCATGGAGTGAAAATTACAGATTATATAATGACACATGAAGAGAAGGGAATTAAAGGGAACTAAAATTCATTTGCTAATTTAACACCATTAATTTGGGCTTGAATAGGGACTGGGAGTGGCTGGCTCATTACAAAAGCAGCTTTGCCTTTCCTGTAATTGACACCTCCTTATCTATTGTTGGGAGTGGACTACATCCACCCTGATCGAATTGGCCCTGTCAACACTGGTTCTCCACTTGTGAGGTAACCTTCCTTCTCTTCATGTGTCATTATATAATGCCTGCATCTGTAATTTTCACTCCATGCATCTGAAGAAGTGGGTTTTTACCCACGAAAGCTTATGCCCAAATAAATCTGTTAGGCTTCAAGGTGCCACCGAATCTCAGCACCAACACAGACCATCTCCCCCCACTGGGGGAAGTCACTTAACCTCTCTGCCTTACATCCCTATCTTGGAAATTAAACAGTACTTACCTGCCTGCACTGAAGGCTATACATAGTGGCATTGTGGGGAGAAAAATAGGGACATGCTTATTAATGTCACTGAAATATATGGCCCAGAGACAGCAGTGTAGGTAATGGTGAATTATATTGCCCAAAAAAAGGAACTCTCTTTTTAAAGAGGACAACTGGGAGAGGGTTACTTATGGTCAACTCTGCCATCGTATGTGCTTATGCAACACCGAATGACTTCACTGGGAGTTGTGCAGATGTATCTGAAAAGGAATTTGGCTCTAATGTAGTTTGAGTTCTTTGAACATGAAAAATGCTGTATATGTAACTTCGTTATGCAAATGGGTAATATCCGTGCTTAAAGCAAATTTCTGTCCTATTATATTTTGAATGGATTTTTTTTTCCTGCCTCATTTTCTTTTCTTTTGTATCCAGGTTTAACAGTTCAACGTAGCATTTTTGTGGGCCTCATTTAAGTGTCAAAATGTCTGTTAAGTAAGTGCTTCGCTGTCAAGCACTAATAACTGCAGCTCCTAGTTTTAGACCTGGGACAGCCTTACATTTAGCTGTTCCGTTTAGAGCCCTGATGAAGATCGAAATGTCAGTGGAATTATTTTAATGGTGCAAGTCTTCAAAAAACCACAACCCACGTTATGGATCCAGCTGTTGGAACACAACTGGATAACACTGAAAGTCAGAATTTCTGGATTCTGTTTCCATTGATGTTCTGTGCAATCTTGGGCACGTCGCATAACACCTCTGTTCCACAATTTACCCAAGTGTAAAATGAATATGATACTCTAACAAATCCGTGGCCACTTAGAGCATCACCGTTGTCAATCAGTTATACACCATGGTTACTCAGAACTTCACAGCAGTGGAGATCGAGCTCAAATTCTCCTGTTCCAAAAGCACAGTCCCTATCACTTAAACAAAGTAGGAGCTCCATTAGCTACTGCAGAATAGGGGCTATGAAACACAGCTGAGCTGTTCTGATTCTTTCCAGATGGTGGCAGTAGCACCTCACATACACTAGTCTTCAGATTATCATATTTAAGTAACTACCTCAAATAGGTATTTACAAATAATTCTGGCTAAGAGTATGAGTTTTTCAAAATTAAAGGATAAATTAAAAAGTTTAGTTTTAGAAATCTGTGTGAAAATGAAAAACAATATTGGATATTCAAAGCATTTTTTTCAGACTTGTGATTTGGGGTTTCTTTTGTGATTTGGGAGGTGGGATGGTGATTATGGGAAAGGAATTATAGGATTTAAGGAAACACTGGTCTACAATTTTTGAGAAGTCGTCTGCTTCAGAGATAAAATGTGCTGTTTATTATGCATTTTGATGTGCTGAATTCAAATATGACAATTAAAACAACTGGCTACTGTTTCTAAGATATTTAAGTTTTTACATTTTATGTCTATGTATATTGTGTAGATAGTAGAGTTTTAATCATAAATTGTAAACCTAGGTCTTTTCACGTCTTTATGGTTGCTTTAAATGATATTTCACCTGTCTTGTTTATGTAACACTTTAAAAATCAGCAAAAGAGTTATATAAATAAAATTTATTATGAAACAAAAGGCAAAAAACTATTATGTACATAGTTTAGTCTATTCAGTGTCTACTCGGCACTTCTTGGCTTGTCTCTTGTATTCATTAAATGGAGCATCTCTTGTCACTGTCCAGCAATAGTCTGCAAGCATTGATGGGCTCCATTTGCCCTGATAGCGTTTCTCCATTGTTGCAATGTCCTGGTGAAATTGCTCACCGTGCTCGTCGCTCACTGCTCCGCAGTTCGGTGGAAAAAAATCTAGATGAGAGTGCAAAAAATGTATCTTTAGTGACATGTTGCAACCAAGGCTTTTGTACTCCTTGAGGAGGTTTTCCACCAACAACCTGTAGTTGTCTGCCTTGTTGTTTCCGAGAAAATTTATTGCCATTAACTGGAAGGCTTTCCATGCCGTCTTTTCCTTGCCACGCAGTGCATGGTCAAATGCATCATCTCAAAGAAGTTCACGAATCTGAGGACCAACAAAGACACCTTCCTTTATCTTAGCTTCACTTAACCTTGGAAATTTTCCACGGAGGTACTTGAAAGCTGCTTGTGTTTTGTCAATAGCCTTGACAAAGTTCTTCATCAGACCCAGCTTGATGTGTAAGGGTGGTAACAAAATCGTCCTTGATTCAACAAGTGGTGGATGCTGAACACTTTTCCTCCCAAGCTCCAATGACTGTCGGAGTGGCCAATCTTTCTTGATGTAGTGGGAATCTCTTGCACGACTACCCCATTCGCAGAGAAAACAGCAGTACTTTGTGTATCCAGTCTGCAGACCAAGCAAGAGAGCAACAACCTTCAAATCGCCACAAAACTGCCACTGATGTTGGTCATAGTTTATGCACCTCAAAAGTTGTTTCATGTTGTCATAGGTTTCCTTCATATGGACTGCATGACCAACTGGAATTGATGGCAAAACATTGCCATTATGCAGTAAAACAGCGTTAAGACTCGTCTTTGATGAATCAGTGAACAGTCTCCACTCATCTGGATTGTGAACGATGTTGAGGGCTGCCATCACACCATCAATGTTGTTGCAGGCTACAAGATCACCTTCCATGAAGAAGAATGGGACAAGATCCTTTTGACGGTCACGGAACATGGAAACCCTAACATCACCTGCCAGGAGATTCCACTGCTGTAGTCTGGAGCCCAACAGCTCTGCCTTACTCTCGGGTAGTTCAAATCCCTGACAAGGTCATTCAGTTCACCTTGTGTTATGAGGTGTGGTTCAGAGGAGGAGGATGGGAGAAAATGTGGGTCCTGTGACATTGATGGTTCAGGACCAGAAGTTTCATCCTCTTCCTCTTCCTCGTCTGACTCAAGTGAGAATGATTCTGGTGCATCAGGAACCGGCAGTCCTTCTCCATGGGGTACTGGGCGTATAGCTGATGGAATGTTTGGATAATGCACAGTCCACTTTTTCTTCTTTGACACACCTTTCCCAACTGGAGTCACCATGCAGAAGTAACAATTGCTGGTATGATCTGTTGGCTCTCTCCAAATCATTGGCACTGCAAAAGGCATAGATTTCCTTTTCCTGTTCAACCACTGGCGAAGATTTGTTGCACAAGTGTTGCAGCATATGTGTGGGGCCCACCTCTTGTTCTGATCTCCAATTTTGCAGCCAAAATAAAGGTGATAGGCTTTCTTAACCATAGTGGTTATACTGCACTTTTGTGATGCAAAAGTCACTTCACCACAAACATAGCAGAAGTTATCTGCACTGTTCACACAAGTACGAGGCATCTCTGCTCACTTTGGCTAAACGGAAATGTGTCCCTTTGCAAAATCAAACACTGACAAATAAGAGAGCACGACACTGTATGATTTCTAGAGCTGATATAGGGCAATTTGTTCAGCAGAGTGATGTAAGCTTCGTTATGATTGCATCATCCATGACTTCTAGGAATAACATGATGCAATTCATATCATGTATGACGCAATGCCAGCTTCAGATTGCATCATTCATTGTTTTGCCTAAAAAGCAAGTACTGTCCAAACCCAGTCATAGATTTATTCATAGATCCAAAGATGTATTTTAGTCATTTCTGGTTTAAATTGAGATCCCTTCCTTTTATAACTCACTTATCCTCCGCCATTCTCAACTCAAGGGTCGTATATACTGATCCAATAGCATATCTTGAAAACTAGAGCCAATCAACAATTTTAAGCATCATTTTCGTTCTCAGTGACCCAGAATTAGTAAAGTTTGACTACATTTATTTCAGAAGCATTTTGGCTGTAGAGCAGTGAAATCTGCAACCTATCCAAAAAATGTGGATTCTTTCCCCTTTTAGTCTTGCCTTGAATGTGGAAAAATTATCACCCCTTTCCAAAAGTGCAAAAAGCTGCAGATGTGATTTTCCCCCCTACCCCCCTCTTTCCTCAGCTGTCTTTCTGAACTTGATTTGAAACATGTTGAAAATATCTCTGTTCCTGATCTATTGAAAGTTTCCATTATTGACTGGTGGAAAGGCTGCTTTTTGTGTGTGTATTGCTTGTGGGCAAAAGATAATTTTAAAAAGTACCGTGTTTATCTCAACAGAGCAGTGTGGGCAGAGTAGTATGGTGAGGCAGGTGCCTCGGGCTAACCTTGATTGATGGATCTAAAACTTTCTTTGCAAAACTGAGACTGCACAATTTTTTTTTTTTTTTTTTTTTTTACAAAAACACTTAGTGCAAGAGAGAAGCTCAGCTAAATTCTAGTCCAATATTTAAGCAGCCTTTAACAATTCCAGTAGGCCAATAAAACTGAATATATGCCTTCCCCCCGCCCCGCCCCATGTGCTTCCTAACCACAGAGGTTTGACAAAGCTTATGGGGATTACTGCTCTTTAAACCTCTGAGTCTTCCTTCTCTTGGGATATGGGTACTAATAAAGCTGTACCAGGCTGAAAGGACACGTAAACAGTGCTTTGTAGCTATAGCAACATGAGAAACAAGAGCTACATGGAGTATTTCCAAGGAGAGTCCTTATTATCAAGAGTTTTAAGGGGAAGGTTCTTAAAAATGCAGAGTGACTTGGCAAGGTAATTAGACTTGATGCTCTCAAATTAACTTTATAGTTTTTATGAAGCATTACCAGAATGTCTGGCTTCTCACTAAGAAAATACAGAACGCTGCAACAAAACAGCACATCAAATCCAATAGGTAGCAGCTACGTGAATGGATTTTCTTCTGTGGATCTCCCGATTTATTCTGTCCTGCGTTATCAGTCTCCTTTGTTAGAAGCTCCACGCTTCCATCTCTTCCTTCCCCCCCCCCCCCATGTCCCTCCTTTTTCTTCTATTTCATGCAGTGACTGCAACCTCTAACTTTGCTGGTATTGGGAAAAGCTTCTTTCCTTCTGTATTAAGGATGCTGTGAACCAGATCTTAAAAATGCTTGCAAGTCTGGGTGTTATATTTTTTTTTTTTTTTTTTTTTTTTAATCCCAAGCAAGATCCTCTGACTGTGACTGCAACTGTATTTCTGAACCCAATGCTGCTATTAGCCAGCATGATCCAGTGAATAGGAGACTAGACTGGTTGTCAGGAGACCTACATTCTGTTCACAGCTTTGCCACCGACTCACTATGTGACCTTTGGCAAGTCACTTCACATCTCTGTGCCTCAGTTTGCCTCAAATATAAAATGGGGAGGGATAATCATTTATTCACCTTTTGAAATCTACAGCTAAAAAGTGCTTTGTAAATGCCAACTATTATTAAAGATATGGATGCTGATAGTGGGTGTGGTGTGGTGCATAGAGGGAAGTGACCATTTTCATCAGAACCCAAGGCCCTTTGGAATGACTCTCTCTTAAATCTTTGAAAATGTGGTGATGAAATTCGTCTTGGTGGAAGTTCTGGCCTGAGAGCCGTAGAGAATGAAGTCCTCTCTTCATCTTCATAACAGGCAATAGTATCGCAAGCTTCCCTAATAGTATGGCCTGCCTCCACTGTAACCGATCTTTTTCAGCTGTAATGAATCTATGTACTTTTTTATTATGTAGTCTTTCTAGCCATTCACTCTTCAACTTTTCTCCTGAGGCTGCCTGCGGGATTGCCAGTTACTGCACCTGTCTGTGTGTTGCACCCGTTTTGAACTAAACTGAGACTCGTGGCCTGCATTCCACAGTCACGCCCAAACAACCTTCCGATGGTGACCGCTTCCGATTGCTGGCAGAACAAAGCCAGATTCAGACTGTTGACAGCGTGATGAAAGGCTCCATGTTCTTTTGTAACAGGGAAGCAGTGTGGTCAAGTTGAGTGGGAGTTGGTCGACCTTGGTTTTATTCTTGGCTCCGCCTCCGACATACCGTGTGACCGCGAGCAAATCCTCTCACCCCGCTGTGCCTCTCGTTTTTCTTCCCACCTTTGTTTTTCTATTTAGATACACGGAAACCTGTGTATTTGAACAGTGTAGGGCAGAGTGGAGGTTGGTTGGATCCTCTAGGGGCAATGGTAATCCAAATGATAAATCACAGTTCTTTACCCATTCCCTTGGTCACACAATCCCCTAAAGCCTAAAATCACCTTTTTTAGACTCGCGCCTTGAACACATCGATCTGAGACGGTAACTGTGCAGAAGCGTTCTTGGTGGTTGTGTTATTTTTAAGCCCTGTTCTCTCTGGCAAAGAATAAAGCATGCATCAGATGATAAGACAAAAACATGGTGTCAGGTGGGTGTTGTCAGTCTTCACCAGATTGAAATGACAATGGCATCATGTTGTGGATCGAAACATCAAGTCTTTAGCACCGTGTGTTAGATATGTGTCAGCACAGGAGCTTATATTCTTGGCGATAACAATCAGCAGCATATTATCTGGGGCTTGTTGCTTGCAAATTTTTGTTTCAAGCTGATAAACTTTGAGCTGGATTGAAATCAAATGTAGCTTATTGTAAATGAATCCATCCGTGCTCAGTGGTAAATACTAATGGTGACAGAAGAGAATTGCCACACTGGATCAGATCAGTGGTACATGTCCACTGTCCTGTCTCTAGCGGTGGCTGGTACTAGAACAGGGGTCGGCAACCTCTCAGAAGTGGTGTACCGAGTCTTCATTTATTCACTCTAATGTACAGTTTCGCGTGCCAGTAATACATTTTAACGTTTTTAGAAGGTCTCTTTCTATAAGTCTATAATATATAACTAAACTGTTGTTGTATGTAAAGTAAATAAGGTTTTTAAAATGTTTAAGAAGCTTCATTTAAAATTAAATTAAAATGCAGAGCCCCCTGGTCTGGTGACCAGGACCCGGGCAGTGTGAGAGCCACTGAAAATAGCTCACGTGCCGCCTTCGGCACCTGTGCCATAAGTTGCCTACCCTGCAGTAGTGCTTAGAAGCCTCACCTGAGCTTGGGGCCCCCTTGTGCTGGGCATTGTACAAACACAGAGAGAGACAGGTCCTGCCCCAAAGAGCTTACCGTCCAAATAGACAAGACAGACAAAGGATGGGAAGAGAAACAGAGGCACGGGGAAGTGAAGTGACTTACCTAAGGTCACGCAGTGGATCACTGACAGAGTTGGAATGGCATCCCGTCTTCCTGCTCCAGTGCGCTCTCCGCTGGACCACACTGCCTCAAGTGAGTGCATGCGCTTTATCCTTAAAGTTAGAGCTCAGTAGCTGATGCAGCTACCAAAAACCGGTGAATATCAGTATTTCAAAAGAGAGCGGCTTCGCTTGGCTTGGCATTTTAATATCTTCCAGCAGTATGCTGAAATTAGCCTTTTTGGGGGTCTATGCTGATGTATTTTGTTAAAAAGTGAGGCATTATTCATAATTATGCAGTTTTATGAGCATGTACATAGCAGTATTCTTCCCGTGCTAGGCTGAGAGAGCTGGCATAATATTTAAATAAGAACCCTGGGGAAAGGACATGCTCATATTCTGAGTAGAAGCTCCACACAGTTGCGGGTTCAGCCTATTGAACTAGCATATAATTACCTCTATTCAGCACTACAGCTCTAGTTATCAGCTGTCCGTCAGGGGGAAGGCCAGCATTTTAAAATGACAGAGATGGTTAGAGAACGTCAAACTTTTTAATGCAGTTAATAATCTGCTGCTATAAATAGTATGTCCTACTGAATGGCAATGAGGCTTTTGTATTTTCCTTTGTATATCACAAGCCTTTTTAATATTATTATATACTCTAGTGCCTTTTATCTGAATTGTTTTACAAACAGTCATGTGAGGGAGTTAGGTATTTTCCACACTTTATTTCTATGGATGGTAAATCCATGCTTGAATAATAAGAATATAGCAGTAGGAATATAATAGCAACCACCTGACCAGGATGGTGACCGTGATTGTGAAATGCTTAGGGTGTTAGAGAGGCTACAAAACTAGAAAACACAATAATAAGGGGTGATTTCTACTATCTTCGTATTGACTGGGTAAATGTCACCTCAGGGCGAGATGCAGCGATAACATTTCTAGACACCATAAATGGCTGCTTCTTGGAGTGTCCGGGAACCCACAAAGGGAGAGGCAACTCTTGATTTAGTCTTAAGAGAAGCACAGGATCTGGTCCAAGAGGTAAATATAGCTGAACCGCTTGGTGATAGCAACCATAATGTAATTAAATTTAGCATTTTTGTACGGGGGGGCGGACGGACAAAAAACAGAACACCTCAGTAACATTTAACTTCAAAAAGAGAACCCACCCAAGAATGATGATGCTAGTTAGATGGAAATTTAAAAGATCGGCTACAAGGGTAAAATGCCTGTAAGCAGCATGGAGACTACGTATAAACATCATAATAGAAGCGCAGACTAAATGTGTATCCCAAATCAAAAAAGACAGTCGGAGGGCCAAAAGAATGCCACGATGGCTGAACAGCAAACTAATGGAGGACATTAGAGGGAGAAAAGGCATCCTTTAATAAAATTTGGAAGTCAAATCCTACTGAGGAAAATAGGAAGGAGCACAAAGTCTGGCAAGTAAAATGTGAAAGTATAATAAGACAGGCCAAGAAAGAATTTGAGAAACAACTTGCTAAAGATGTAAAAACTACCAGTCATTTTTTTTTAAAGTACATGAGAAGCAGGAAATCTGCCAAACAGTCAGTGGGGCCACCAGACTACAAAAGTGTTAAAGGAGTTTTCAAGAAAACAGGCCATTGCAAAGAGGGTAAGTGAATTCTTTGCAGCAATTTTTACTGCAGAAGATGTGGGTGAGATACCCGCATCAGAATTGTTCTTTTTGGGTGACAAATCTGAAGTGCTGTCCCAATTGATGTGTCAACAGAAGAGGTTTTAGTACAGATTAAGACTATGCAGTAATAAGTTACCAGGACCAGATAGCATTCACCCAAGAGTTCTGAAGGAATTCAAATAGGAAACTGCAGAACTACTAACTGTAGTATGTAACCCATCACTGAAATCAGCTTCTGTACAGATGACTGGTGGATAGCTAATGTAATGCCAGTTTTTAAAAAGGGATTCGGAGGGAATCCTGGTAATTATAGGCCAGTGAGCATAACTTCAGTACCAGGCCAAATTGGTAGAAATGATAGTAAAGAACAGAATTATCAGACACATAGATAAACATGATTTGTTGGGGGAGAGCCAACACCGCTTTTGCTAAGGGAAGTCATGTCTTACCAATGTATTAGAATTCTTTGAGGGAGTCAACAGGCTTGTGAATAATGGTGATCTAGTTGATACAAAAAGAAGAACAGGAGTACTTGTGGCACCTTAGAGACTAATCCATCTGCTTGCATTTGGAAAGGAAGATGATGTCTGTCTGTATCTGTACGAGTTTTTTCATGAGGTTGATGGATTTCCATTCCATACGGCTAAATGCAGTGCCTTGCATAATGACAGGTTAGTCTCTAAGGTGCCACAAGTACTCCTGTTCTTCTTTTTGCGGATACAGACTAACACGGCTGTTACTCTGAAACCTAGTTGATACAGTATACTTGGATTTTCAGAAAGCCTTTGACAAGGTCCCTCACCAAAGTCTCTTAAGCAAAGTAAGCAGACATGGGATAAGAGGGAAGGTCCTCTCATGGATCAGTAAATGGTTAAAAGAGAGGAAACCAGGGGTATGAATAAATTATCATAGAGAGGGGTGACAGTGGGGTCCCCCTAGGATCTGTACTGGGGCCTGTGCTGTTCAACATAGCCATAAATGATCTGGCAAAAAGTGTGAACAGTGAAGTGGCAAAATTTGCAGGTGATAGAAAATTATTCAAGATAGTTCAGTCCAAAGCAGACTGTGAGGAGTTAGAAGCAGCTCACAAAAACAGGTGCCAAAATGGCAGATAAAATTCAACGTTGATAAGTGCAAAGTAATGCACATGGGGGGAGGGGGAAATCCCAACTATATATATACGATAGGTTCTAAATTAGATGTCACCACCCAAGAAAAGAGCTCTTGGAGTCACCATTCTCTGAAAACTTCGGCTCAATGCACAGCAGCAGTGAAAAAAGCTAACAGTAGGTTAGGAACTATTAGGAAAGGGTTAGATAATAAGACTGAAAATATCACAATGCCACTATATAAATGCATGGTGTGCCACATCTTGAAACCTATGTCCAGTCCAGGTTGCCCCACCTGAAAAAGGAAATAGTGGAACTGGAGACGGTTCAGAGAAGGACCGTAAAGATGGTCAAGGTTATGGAACAACCTCTATACAAGGAGAAATTAAAAAGATTAGGGTTGTTCAGCTTAGAAAAGAGACAATGAATGGGGGTAGGATAGAAATCTATAAAATCATGAATGGTGTGGAGAGAGTGAATAGAAAAGGGTTATTTATTCTTTCACATAATACAAAAACGAGGGGTCACCCAATGAA
This sequence comes from Trachemys scripta elegans, assembly GCF_013100865.1. Taxonomy (NCBI): domain Eukaryota; kingdom Metazoa; phylum Chordata; order Testudines; family Emydidae; genus Trachemys; species Trachemys scripta. The sequence goes on along the minus strand of NC_048315.1, from coordinate 8,592,506 downwards.
ATTAATAGGCAGCAGGTTTGATACAAACAAGAGGAAGTACTTTTTCATGTGGAACTCATTGTCCTCAGATGTTGTGATGGCCAAAAGTATAACTGGATTCAAAAAAGCATTAGATTAAGTTCATGGAGGATAGGTCCATCAATGGCTATTAGCCAAAATGGTCAGGGACACAACCCCTTGCTCGGTGCAGCCCTAAACCTCTGCTACTGAAAGCAAGGAGTGGTAGAGAGGGGTGGATCTCTCCATGGTTGCCCTGTTCTGTACACTCCCCTGGAAGCTCTGGTATGGGCCATAGTTGGACCCACTAGGGCAGCTCTTATATTCTTATGGAAAGGAAAATTGAGGTACAGAGTTCTAGTAACCTGCCCACGGTTATACAGCAGGTTAGTGATTCGAATAGGGGATAGAAGTCCCAATCCCTTCTTCTAATCATTAGACAATACTTTCCCCCGTTTTGACACTATAATTCTGTTATGGCGAGTGGATATCCAAATACCAATAGACTTTGATGGAAATGACCAACACTTAAATTAGTAAGACTGACCGGTTTTTGCAACATATACTGTGCCTCCAAATGTTGCTTGTTGTATTTCAAGTTGAAATATGAATGTAGGTTATTGAAGGAGAGGAGAGATTGGAGATATTGTTTGAGCTCGTATCACTGCAGCAACAGTGGGGACTGCATTTTTCAACTTCAGCCTTAGAGTCTGAAATGACAAGAACTTGGGTAGTTTGAAGAAACCCCAGTACAATGTCTTGACACAGTAAATCCTTGGGCAAGTTTAAATTTGAAGAGAGAGAGAGAACAAAGTGTCTTTGCTTTGAACAGTCTGGTCTGGAAATTATATAATTTGATTTATACCCCACATAAAAATGGGTAACACATGAAAACTCAGTGTGTGATCACCTTAGCTCATTACAACTGTTCACAAACATAGCCAGTTTACATACTGTAGTTAATTAGTCCATGTTTACATCCAATAATAATTATTCCTCTCAGATATCGTGCAAAGGCCAAGACAACTATTTTTATAATACTCCTAAAAATTTGTACTTGTAGAAGGATTTCTCTTTGAGACTGGAAATCTTCTATCCACAGGAAAATACAGCACGGACCTTGCCAATCCAAGTTTACTCCATGCTAGCATTTCAGTCATAGTCTGTCCTGCGTTGGTGTGCCACATCACACCGTTCTTTCTCCTGGCCCATCCAGTCCTTGTCCTCTTAGCTGAGGCTGTCAGCAGGGCACCAGCTGTGGTTTGGGTTTTAGTGATGTGGTCCTTGGGAACTGTTCTGAGGCCACGCCTCAGCCTCACTGCCTTGCTAGATTCTCTGGAGCTGGTGATCATTCATGGCAGTTGTCTGAAAAGTTCTGCCTAAAGTGCAGCAACTAGCAAAACTGCAAATAAAACATGAGGGTGTATGAAAGATGGAATAGTGTAGATCAAGGCTATTTAGTTCAGAGAGTGTGAGAGTAAACATGGGACATAAGAGATGCAGAAAATGAAAGGTATGGATAAGGCAAAATTATTATTTATTTATTTATTGTGGTAGTTCTTAGGCGCTCCAATCATGGACCCAGACCTCATGGTGCTAGGTGCTGTACAAACACAGAACAAAAAGATGCCCCAATAAGCTTACAAATGGGATGCTTATATTTACCTTTTCTTATAATAAAATAGGAGCGCCCTAGAGAGGATGGGATGGCCCAGTGGGTGGCACACTAGCCTAGGACTTGGGAAACTTTGGTTCAAGTCCCTGCTTCACCACAGACTGCCTGTGTGACCTTGGGCAAATCACTTAACCACTCTGTGTCTCGCTCCCCATTTGCAAAATGAGAATAATACCGTTTACTAATACCACTTCCCTGCCTCGCAGGGGTGATGTGAGGATAAATATATTGAAAAGAATAAGAGATGCTCAGATACGACAGTGACAGGGGCCATGTGAATGTCTAAGATAAGATAAAACATGCAATGAAGTTGAAAGGCACGTTACCACCACCACCACCAAGCACAATCAACACTACAGGCAATAGGGGTAGCAATTATCAATGCTAGTAACAGGTACTAAACCTTTCCGTTCATGAGATACATTCTGAAACCTAGCTTTATGGTTCAAAGTCTGTGTGTGTGCATATTTATGGTATATAATAGATATAACATATATAGTTTATTTATTTTATTACACTTTTGATTGGGTTTAAATTAGCCAAGAATTCAAAGGGCATCAGCTGAGCTATCCAAAAGGCCCATGAAAACTTGGACTTGGCTGACCCTCGGTCTGCACGAAACTGTGTTAAGGGACTTCACACGATACCAATGTTCACCTGGTGCTATGTTTTCCAGACAGTGCAAGCTCCAGAATATTTTCTAAAGAAATAACTTTTCCAATAATAATTAAATAACCACCTCTGAAAGAGCCCAGAAGTTGCAGTGAGATTCTACCAGAGCTTTGTTCTCAAGTGCTGCCTATGGACACCACAGGGGGAGGGGGTCATCACATAAGCAGAGCTTCACTGAAAGCAATTTCTTTGTCTTGAAAGCTGGGAGCACAGTGTATTCTAATTTAAATTGCTGCTGTGTTTGTCTGCGAGAGCATCACAAGGGCCTCCCCCCCCCCCCCCCCCCTTCCTACCTTTCTACTTTCATGCACCTCTTCAGGTCAACAGCCAGGAACCTGTGAAAGCTGAAGAAGCGCATTTGATTCTTGTGTTTTTCGGCTGCTAAGAGGCGGCATGTGTTTGCTCCTACTGTGAGTGAGAATGGAGCCTGGTGGGCTAATTCTGAGCGTGGTAGGATGGAAAATGCAGCGGGCTGTAACGTTAGGCCTGGGCAAGTAGCACCCATAAGGCTGTGAAAACGCTTCAGGGAATGTTCATGTGTATATAATTGGTTCACCTTTTCTCCTGCCTTTCTGCAGTTAATGGCGGTTTCATTTCTAACCTTAAAGATTTCAGGGTTTTCTCTACAGCTTTGAGCAAAGGTTGAATGGGGGAATCCATAACACAGTGTCCGTGTGGGCCAAAAGTGGATGGAGTGTGGAAGTGTTTAAATAAAGATGTAGCTTAATGTGCACATCTAGGTATTGGCTTTGGATGAGTTCAAAATGGAGGAAGGCTGTCAGGGAAGGGCCATGTGTGAGGGTAGAAGATGAAAATGTGGTGGGGCCACCATCTCTTGGGGACCTTAGGAGAAATACAATGGATTTAAATTTCTCAGTCGTCCCTTCCTCTGAAGTCTGTTTCCCATTGTTTCAAGTTCTCAGTAGTGTCCCCCAACAGGTCAGGTGCTTGGACACAGGTTCTGAGTAGACTCGAATACTGCAAGGAAACAAGAAAAACTTTACTTAAGAGTCTTAGGGAAGGCTACACTTCGAGCTGGGGGGCGATTCCCCCATCAGAGACGTACCGGTGCTAGCTCTGACTGAACTAGCATGCTAAAAGTAGAGCACAGCTGCTGTGGCGCAAGTAGTGGGAGAGACCTTTTGCCCCAAGTACATGCCTAGTGTCTCGGATGGGTACATACTCATGGTGACTAGCCCCTCATGCCGCGCCACAGCTACAGAACACTCTCTTTTTAGTGCGCTAGTGTGAGTGTGTCTCCTTGTCACTTGTAACGGTGCTGGGGAGACTAGGCGGTAACGTTGTCACTGAGGGATAACCAAGTCATGGATAGGTGAGAGAGAATGGCCAGCCAAAAAAACCCCATAAAAACAATGCATTGTCACTTGCATTCCAGAATTCTTATTGAGTTGCACAAGGAGTGAAACACCGTGAAAGATCCCAAAATGCTTGAAAAGAGAAAGCCGAGTGCCTAATTACAGGCCTGGTTATTAGTGAAGGGGATCTGAGTTTCGTGATGATTCTCGCTAACACCCCTTAGGTTTCTTTCCCACCGTCAGCAGCTCCATTTTATGGAGCCATGCAGCACCGTGTGGTCCCTATTAAAGCTCCATTTCCCAGAGTGACGGCTCCTTTGTTGCATCTGGTACTTCAAATACTTTGCAGAATCAAACAGTGAAACTGGCTTTATTGATGCAGCAAAGAACAATGGGATCTCTACAACAGTGCCCCAAAAATATGCTCTCCGATTTTGATGCATGGCTTCCTACAATGGAAGAAAATGATTAGATATGTTAAGTTTACGGTGGTCATCTCAACAAAGGATTGGCAGCATCAACAAAGAATCCCAGCGAATGGATTAGCCACTCACTCCAATGAGGCTGACGCCAGATGTACCTGCCCTGTCCGTACTCTTTTTGTGCGAGACAGACTGCTGAAACAGCACAAAAAGCATCCACCGTTTAACAGCGCAGCTCCGTTTAGGCAAAGATGATGGGGTCGGGCTCATGTTAGATCACAGAAATGTGATTGCAAGCTGGCTGGAAAGGCATGGTGGCTATTCATAAAGTGAGTGCACCCGCATGGCTAGGAGCCACAGGCTCTATTCCTCTCCTAAATGCAATTTCTTATCCAGGGGAAGAGGGAAATCAGAGAAGGTAAGAGGATGAACAGGAGGTTTAAACCAACAGTGTTAAAAATTTGAACTAAGGTTTTCCTTAGTATCTAGATACTCTGAATCTGCTAAGTGACTAGATGTCAGTAGAAGCCCATCTTTTGCTCTGGGGGAGAGGACTAAAAGGAAAGGTAATATTTTTTAAAAGACCGCTATCTCGCTGCAAACATGGGAGGACTCTTGGCCACACAGGATATGTCTACGCTGCAATTATAAACCCGTGACTGCCCCATGCCAGCTGACTCGGGCTCGTGAGGCTTGAGCTAAGGGGCTGTTTAATTGCGGTGTAGGTTGCAGCCTGAGCTCTGGGACCCTCCCACCTCACAGGGTCCTAGAGCCTGGGCTCCAGCCCAAGCCCCAGGGCAATTTGCCCCATGAGAATATAGTATTCTATAGTATTAGTACTGCAACTTTTTTTTATGGAAGGGGCCCCCGAAATTCCTTTGTCCCAGGCCCCCGGAATCCTCTGGGCGGCCCTGCCAAGCCCAAACATCTACATTGCAATTAATCAGCCCCTTAGTGCAAGCCTGAGTGAATGGCATGGGGGGCCAGCGGTGGGGTTTTAATTGCAGTGTAAACATACCCAGAGAGTCATCTCTATTAACATTGTACCATTTGCCAACATAGGGCAGAAAGAAGGAGGCAGTGGAGCCTGAGGAGGGAGAATTTAGATTATTCTGATTGCTAATTATTTGTAGTATGCGAGCTCTTAGGAACCCTAGACACGGACCAGGACCCCGGTGTGCTAGGTGCTGTACAAAGATAGCGTTCTATATATAATCATTGTTGGTTCACTTTTTGTAGCCATTGCAGAAGAAGTGACTCTTCAGGGAGGATTTGAATGGAGAGAGAGGGCGTGAACTCAGCTTGCCATCAGATTTTATTTATTTACTTATTTATTTTACCGTTGCACAAAATTAAAGGGAAAATAGTATGTGAGAGAGTTTAAAGCTCCTGAAAAATGTTGGATAGACAGGACTGGAGCCTGAAGTCTTTTTTCTGTCTGCAGAACAGGCACAACACTCTAATCAACAGGGCAAGCTTCCCTGCCAGTGTGTCTCAACCTAGGCCAAGATAGATCTCCCCCCCGGAGTGAAAGGAGAACTCATCCTTTCTGCCCCATGAAATTCCTGAAACTATCGACACAGGCTGATAATTAGCATCTGTTGCAAAGCTCTCCTCTGTGATAAGGAGCAGAACTTTCTTTCCAGAGCAAGTTGTAGTAACTGTTTCCAAAAACATCTCTTGTTTTGCAAAACATTTTAAAAATAGGAGCAAGGTTGCATTAATACTGTGTCGGCTCAGCAGATGAGTATGTTTTTAGGGATTAGAAACTGTGCAGTGTTTGAATTTTGTGAGGGCATGTGCTAGAAAGCAGTATTTCTTTTAGTTTCTGAATCCAGTTATTAATTAATTCTGGTAGTGGTATCCCTCAAATGCAAGCTTGTACTGAAAGGCACCTATATGATCTTTCTTTAGTATGGTTAAGTGTGACGCCTGTGTGATTTGACAGCATGCTGCGTCTGGGCCTGCTATGAAAGAGAAGAGTTTATAGTCAATGATTGAAGATTTCTTCTTTATACAGTACCTTTTTTTTAAGTACTACCTTTGAAATCAAACCCCAGCTTTCTGTGATAAATGGCCTTTGAAATTGACCACGGGGAGCTTTAGAATATTATATCTGCTTTTGATATAGATGTAGCTAGGGGAAAAGAAAATGAAAACAAAGCAAAAACAGGACAGACAAACAAAGGATTGTCTCTGTTCAGAGGAATAAACAGGTGAACATTGTTAATGTAAGTCATAAAGAGTGATCCAGTCTTCTTTATAGCCAATGCTAATGTGTCTGATTCAATTGTATTTACGTACCTTTCAGCTCCCAACAGATTGTTGCCCCACAGAGAGACACCTGTGCTTTCAGTTTGGAAGTGTAAGAAAACTTCACTCCTTGTGCTCAATGCCAGCTGTTGAGGAAATCCACTTTTTCTTTGTACCACCAGTTTATGCTTTAATATACATTAAAGGTGCCTTTGAGACTAGTCTCCAGCAGATGAATCTACAGGCAGTTCACAAGTTGTCAAAGTAAAGACTGACATGAATTTTTAAATGGTGTTAATGTAATTGATGTTCTCCCCCTCTACCACCCCATATTACGGTTCTAAATATATATGTAAGAAAGTGATTATCTTAATGTAATTCATCATTTGCTTGGAATGCATACTAAACCTGAACCTGCTTGCTTTGATAAGAATATATGCGCTGAAGGAACTGATGTTATCTTTCTTTGCCTGCGGTCTTGAACAATAAAGAACAGTTTTCAAATTTTGTATTTTATATATATGTATTTATTTATTTTAATTGATTATTTTCTCTGCTTCTCCAGATTTAAGCTATCATAGGAAAAGTGGACCAGAGGTTTTTTAACAGGAAACAAAACAAAACAAGAGACAGCAGTTTCACCAGTTCCAGGGATATTTGTGAGCCGGCATTGTACACTTTGAAAAATCTCACTTGGTTCAGTAACAAAGCCAAGCTGTGATTTTTTTTTTCCAGTGAAGTCCTCGGTAAAGCCATTGTCTGCTCTTCCATGCTTCACTAAACAATTCCCCTCAGCTAGATTGCAGAATGGTATCTTTTACTAGGTGGCTGTATCTAGTTTTCCAGGAATAGCTCCATAAATACGGTGCTCTTTACAGGTACATCTGTAGGGATGCCTAGTTGATTCATTTATAATACACAAACTGGTTCACATAAGCAGTAACCCTTCTTTCTTTGTGTGTAGATGTATGTGTTACGTATTTTTTTTGTACAAATGCTGACTGGGTCCGGGGGCAATAGCAATAAATTATTGGCTAAGATTTAAAATAGTGCTTGAGATTATTGTATATTGCCTGAACTGTAGCCTGAAGATCATATTACACAACCAAAGGAATTACTTTAACCTAAGGGCAAGTTTCTTATTTTTCTGTGCTTTGCTTTGAACTTAGTCCATATTTATTATAGCTTCTTGGATTTTTCTAGTCTCTTTGCCACTCAGCCATTTACATCTTCACTGTATGTCATGTAGAGGAAAGTCAGCACTAACCTTCCCTATCTAGGCTCTGAGAATTTTGGTACCCACAGAACAGGGATGATGTCCACTGAACTATAGCCCCGTTTGTCTGTGGTATTACCTGTTTGCATCGGTTTCCCGTTCTTAGTCATGTGACCACATGTAAGTGGTTCAAAACAACTCCGATGGGATGCACACGTGTGGAAACTTAAACTACAGGTGTGAAAATAAATGAACAAAGTTCTTTTGTGACACAGGTCCCTTTGGGACGGGGGTGTTCTGGGTGAGTGTTCTTGCTTACTTGCTAAGGCTCTGATTGTATGAAGTCTTAAGCAAGTACATAATTTTACATATGTGTGTGATTTCAGTGAAGTCAATGAGACTACTTGTGCTTAAAGTTACAGACGTGCTTGAAAGTCTTTGCAAGGTCAGGAGCTAGTTCAAATACTTCAGTAAATTCAATAGGTCTCCCAGCCAGAAAGGCAAATTAGCAAGGTTCTCCTCGTCTGGAACTGTTGTGCTCTTGGCTTCTGACAACTTCCTGTTGAGTATTGAACGCTAAAAGGTTTGATACTGTGGGGTTACAAGCATCGTGTCAGTGCTTCTGACTTTCTTTTAGAAAGGGGGGAAATGCCTTACAAGAACATATTGTATTACATGGATACTCCATTTTAGGAGTCTTGTGATAATTGATAGTGATATCACAATAAGCAGGTCATGGAATATGATCCCTGTAAAGCCCGGTCTCTTGCCTTGTGATCTTCCTTTGGTAGTAGATATGGGTGTGTTGGCGGAGGAAAGATTTAGTGCCTGCATGGTCATAGGAGAAAGTACTTCAGTTTGGGTCATTTCCGTGGTTGTTCTGAAGGAAGAGCTTCATAGCCTCCTTTGGAAAATGGACATCATGGTAAGACTTGTCTAAGCTGCAGAAGTCTGTCTATGAAGTGCTTTGCAAAATGGCATTGTTTCTAAGCAAACAGTTCTGCTTTCCCTTTTGATGGGGTTTCCTTTTACCTTGCACAGCAGGATGTGTGAATCCATCTTTCCTCTAGTCCAGTGCCTATCTGTTTGGTCCTGTTTGCAATAACCAAGTACACGGGAGTCACCTTGAAAGCAGTGTCTCAGCTGTTTGAAAAATTCCCCCATGCGAAGTCAATTCTGTAGACACGTCGTTTCTCTTGTGGCGCATCTTGCAGCTGTTGATCATTTGAACTTTCAGGTGGTAATAATTAAATTTCAAAGAGGCAGGAGCAATGAAAAGTTTCTCTGGTGCCTAGTTTTACCTTTGAATCCAAAGGGGGTGTCCTTTTTGGCTTTCCTATTATGGAAAGTTAGTGTCTTCACAAAGCAACTGCCTTCCATTTCACCTCCTCAGCTTAGTAAAAATGGGCTGAAGAGAGCCTTCAGAAACGAAACGGTGCACTCCCTTTGATTTTGCCGCAAGCTTACAGGGCGTTCTTCTGACTCATCATTCTGCGGTGCGTGTTACTTAGTATCTTGTGCGATCAGCTGCTGAGATCCCTGCCAATAGCTGGTTTTACAAGATGACTGGCACCGTGGAACAGAATGTCTGAGATCGAGCCCTCCTGGCTCCATGATGGCTGATACAAATGGACCTTGATAGGAAAATATAGTGAGCATGTTCCTTGCTGCCTCCGAGCATGAAGCAGAAGTTGCTCTATTTCTTGGAAATCGGTTACTCAAGCTGCACACTGCACTAGGTTGGTTTTTAATGTGAATTTAGTGCTCATGAAAAGTGATGGATTTACACTCCTGGAGCCTCTGTTTATCCATCACATGTAAGCTTCCGTCCTTCCTCCAGTGCAAGCCTGCCCAGGAGGGACCATGTCTCCGAGGAAGTAGGGGATGACACCTCAGTCCCTACCAGTGGCATCCTTAGTTTCTTTGCAGAGGATGCCAGTACACATGCCAGTCAGAATGGAGAATTTTACCATCTGGGGACCTTTCCACTAGAACGGGAACTAATTCCACCAGCTATTTCAGGTGGTAACAACCCTCTGTCACTTCATGGGTTGGATTCAAACCAGTGACCGATAAGCAATTGGTTCCCTTTCTTATTAAGCTCCCTGGAGGATTTCAGGTCCCAAATGGCTAACTTTTCAGGATAAGCAGCAAGCAAGGTAGTGGGCGGCTCTGCTGAGCTCCATGATGCAACTCATGAGGTTCAGCAGTACCTTTCCCTGCAGGTGTTAAGTGGTGAATTGCATCATCCTGCCTGGCAGAGATGAGGGCACATACAGTTACAGGATCTATATTATTCAACAGTAGTGTGGTCTAGCCACTCAGGCTGGGAGTCTGGGTTCTACTCCTAAGTCTCCCATACTCTCACTCTGTGGCCTTGGGCAAGTCACTAAACCTCTGTGCCTCCATTTGTAGAATGGTGATGTTAGCATGCCCCACACCTGGTTTTGAAGTTTAATTAGTTATGGTTGTAAAATGCTTTGAAAGCCTTGGCTTTCAATTAGAAAGGAAGGATTGTCCAGTCTTTCGCTCACTAGCCTGGAACTTAGGAGACCTAGGTTCAATTTCCTGCCCTAGACTTCCTGTGTGACCTTGGACAAGTCACTTAGCCTTTCTGTGCCTCTGTTTCCCACCTGTAAAATGGGGATAACGGGACTTCCCTACCTCATAGGGATATTGTGAGGATAAACACATTCAAGATTTAGAAGTATGCTAGAAAAATGGCAATGGACTTTAGAAGTCCAAAGCCTTTATTATTAAGGTAGATGTTTTATTTTTCTGTTCTCTACTCTACAGCTAGTACATCTACTATTTTACTAAAATATAAGCCATTGAATTTATCATCCAATTATCGCTCTGCTTGTTGTTATATTTGCTAACTATGTATGTTTTAAATATCTATCTATCTATAGTCAGTCACAGGAAACCCTACCATGACCTTTATATGAACCTTTAAAAAAAATAAAGCGGTTTGTTTGGTAACCCACACTGCAGTTTTGTTTTTGTGTTTTGTTAATTGCACTTGTAGTCCAACTACTTTTGAGATGCAGCTTTTCCAGTATAAGCAGCTCGCTTACAATGCAGCTTGATATATTTTGTGGGGGGTCTGACAATGGCTTTGCCTCCTGGCACTGTTCCTTACTGCGTGCATATGAGGATTCATGAGTCACTAATTCACAGTTCTACCTCTCCGCCTCTGTTTTGCAGAATTGAGTTTGCAAAGCAATCACCTTTTTGAGGGTGGGGGTAAAACTTTAGATACTAAAAACTAAATCTGAGTCCTGGGTCACCTACAATAGTTATTTTGGAAGTAGCAAGCTTTTGAGGGCCTCTTTGGCCAGTGTAGAAAATACAACTCTGTGAAAGCGGGTTTCTATATTCGTTACAAACCTATTTCTATAATTGAAGGGCTTTAGATTCCTTTTGTAAGAGCAAGAGCCTTCTTAAATATGGAAGGAAATACAACCAATAATATGTGCTCAAGATTTAATCCAAGATAATTCATTCTGGCACAGCCCCAGATATGCTGATTAAATGGCCTGTGAAGTGCTACACTATCTTGATAATGTACATTCTACATTTGATTATATAATCAGTTATGTTGCACCTAATAAAATTCTAAATCCGTTAAAAAGCCATGAACAGATTGTACCAGGTACAGGAAGGTCCATGGACACATTTAAAGAAACCTTTGTCATCTTAAATTGTGAGGGAGACTATTTCATAAGCATTGGGCTTGTGTTAACTGCGATGGAGAAAGCAGCGCCGAGAGACATTTTTGTGCTTTTAATAGCCTGATTTTCAAAGATACTGTGCACCTGCAGCTTCTATTGACTCCACTGGGACTCATGGGTCCTCATGAGCACTCCTGGAAAGCAGAACATGAAGTCAATGTATAGCCGTTTATACACTCCCAAGGATTTTACAGTTCGTTTCAGGATCTCTTCTTGTCTACCAACCCCTGTCTCTCTTCTCCAAATCCCTCTTTAAAACCCATTTCATCTACAAAGTATCATATGTTGGTCGCTTCCTCACATTGGTCCATGAAGCTAATAATCAGGTGAGGGTTCCTGTAGTGTTCTCTCCTGCTCTCTTCACTCTCGCCCTCCCTACCCCAAGTTTAGTGGTAAGCTTTTCATTGGCAGGACTGGGTCTTATTCTATGGCCCATTAGGCAATAAAAGAGCTGGTCAGAGAAAAGGATGACAATTTTCACATGCAACCTTCCCCCTGCCAAAAAAAGTTATTCTTTTTGTTTTCATCAAAATTTGTGAATTTTTCAGACCATCTCTAATACAAATATTTTTTTTTAAATTGCCCTGAACCTGAGTTTCCAAGAGTGATGAATGATCCTGGGGAATCCTGGGGAATTTCCAAGAGTGGTGAATGATTCAAGTCACCTTAGAGGGGCTTGGTTTTCAGAGGTCAGGTGCTCAGCAGTGACTAGAAATCATGCCCCTAATAACTTTTGTTGCCTTTCTCTGTACTCTTTCCAATTCTAATATATCTTCTTTGAAGTGGGGCAACCAGAACTGCGTGCAGTATTCAACGTGTGGGAGTACTATAGATTTGTATAATGGCAGTATGATATTTACTGTTACCTTATCTATCCCTTTCCTAATGGTTCTTAACGTTCTCTTAGCTTTTTTGACATATATTATTATATTAAGCAGATATTTTCAACGAACTATCTACAGTGACTTCAAAATTTTCTTGAGTGGTAACAGATAAATTAGGCCCCATCATTTTGTATATATAGTTGGGATTATGTTTTCCAATGTGCATTACTTTGCATTTATCAATGTTGAATTTCATTTGCCATTTTCTTGCCCAGTCATCCAGTTTTGTGAGAGCCTTTGGTAACTCTTTGCAATCAGCTTTGGACTTAATTATCTTGAGTAATTTTGTATCGTCTGCAAACTTTGCCACCTCACTGTTAATCCTTTTTCAGATGTTTAAGAATATGTGGAACAGCATTGGTCCCAGTACAGATCCTTGGGTGGGACCCTGCTATTTACCTCTCTCCATTGTGAAAACTGACCATTTATTCCTACCCTTTGTTTCCTATCTTTTAACCAATTACTGATCCATGAGAGGACCTTCCCTCTTATCCCATGACTGCCTACTTTGCTTAAAAGCCTTTGGTGAGAGACCTTGTCCGAAGGCTTTCTGAAAGTCCAAGTGCCCTCTATCCACTGGATCACTCTTGTCACTCTTGCTTTTTGACCTTCTCAAAGAAATCTAACAGATTGGTGAGGCATGATTTCCCTTTACAAAAGCCACGTTGACTCTTCCCCCCCAACATATTATGTTCATCTATGTGTCTGATAATTCTGTGCTTTACTATGGTTTGAACTAATTTGCCTGGTACTGAAGTTATAGTTGCTGGCCTGTAACTGCCAGGATTGCCTCTGGAGCCTTTTTAAGATAATGTCATATTAGCTATTCACCAGTCATCTGCAATAGAGGCTGATTTAAAAGGGTGTATACCAACCACAGTTAATAGTTCTGCAATTTTATATTTGAGTTCTTTCAGAACTGTTGGGTGAATACCAGCTGGTCCTGGTGACTTATTACTGTTTTAATTTATCAATTTGTTCCAAAGACACACCACTTCACACATTGATCCCAACTTCCTCAGATATGTCACCTAAAAAGAATGACTCAGGTGTGGGAATCTCCCTCAGAGCCTCTGTAGTGAAGTCCAATGCAAAAAATTAATTTAGCTTCTCTGCAACGGCCTTGTCTTCCTTGAGTGCTCCTTTAGCACCTTCTTTGTCCAGTGGTCCCACTGATTGTTTGGCAGGCTTCCAGATTTGCTGTTAGTTTTTGTCTCTTTTGTTAGTTGCTCTTCAAATTCTTTTTTGGCCCGCCTAATCAAACTTTTACACTTGACTTGCCAGAGTTTGTTCCTTTCTATTTTCCTCAGTAGGATTTGCTTCCAGTTGTTCAAAGATGTCATTTTGCCCCATCTGCCTCTTCTACTCTGTTGTTTTGCCACGGTGGCATTTTTGGCGTCCTTTTACTTTCGTTTTTATTTGGGTAAACATATAGTTTGAGCCTCTATTGTGGTGTTGTTTAAAAGTTTCCATGCAGCTTGCAGGCATTTCACTTCTGTGACTGTTCCTTTAAATGTTTGTTTAATTGGCCTTCACATTTTTATATAGTTCCTCTTTTTGAAGTTAAATGCTACTGTAGTGGGTTACTTTGGTATTCTCCATCCCCACCCCTGCAAGGATGTTAAATTTATTTAGATTATGGTCACTATTATCAAGCGGTTCAGGTATATTCACCCCTTGGACCAGATCCTGTGCGCCACTTAGGACTAAATCAAGAATTGCCTCTCCCCTTGTGAGTTCCAGGACTAGGTGCCCCAAGAAACCGTTATTTATGGTGTCCAGAAATGTTATCTCTGCATCCCACCCTGAGGAGACATGTTCCCAGTCAATATGGGAATAGCTGAAATCCCCCATTAATACTTTTCTGTTTTTGTAGTCCTTCTAACCTCCCTGAGTATTTCATAATCACCATCGTCATCCTGTACTGATTTACTCTTATTATTCAAGCATGGAATTTCTATCCATAGAGATTCTATGGTACTGTTTGATTCATTTACAATTTGTCTTTGATTTGACTCTAGGCTTTTTTTCACATATAGTATTATTCCCCCACCAGCACGACCTACTCTGTCAGTTCTATATGTTTCGTACCTTGGTACTACCATGTCCTATTGAGTATCATCATTCCACCAAGTTTCTATGATGTCAATTGTATCAATATCCTCATTTAATACTAGGCACTCAAGTTCACCCATCTTAGTATTAAAACTTCTTGCATTTGTATACAAACACTTACAAAATTTGTCAATATGTAGTTATCTCCCTTCATGTGATGTAATTGATTGGGACTCTTTTTTGCTGGACTGTTTTTCTTCATCTATTATCTGTACTTTATCTACTTCTATCCTCTCCTCTGTGACCTAGCCCTCTGACTTGTTTTGATCCTCCCTGTAAGGACATTTTGAAATATAGTTTTTATGGAAGATGATCTATAAAATGGAGTTGAATTTTTTTGAATGATATGAATATTATAGTTCTGTCTCTCCATGCAAATTCTAGGCTATGCCAGTTTACACCAGATGGGCGTCTGGCCCGGTGTGTCTATGTAGTGTGAGAGTTCTGGGTGGTTCTGGGTTTTCATATACATTATCGCTCTGTGTTAGGCAAATGTCCTTGCTATTTTGCACATGTTCCCCATTCCCATGCAGAAGAACTCCCAGTTTCTGGTTGAATAACTATAGTAGGTTGCGGGGAAGGGAGGATTGGCATGCAGTTTATGGCACCCCAGAGTAGGAGGGCCAATTAGAAATAAGGGCATTATGTCCCACAGACAAGCTGTTGCTACATATTTTGTTTAATTTTAAAACGTTGCTATCAACCAGTTGGAATATAGGGCCTAGAGTATCGCAGGGAGTAATCTAATTAGTATGAAGTCAATTCACTAGCTCCTTTTGTATCTCGTGATTAAATAAGTGGGAAAATGGCTTGAAAATTAGGTGCTAGAACGACCCAATTACATTTCTGTAGCTTTTTGTATTCAATTTCATAAACAATTTTGCTCTTCGCTGGTTAATCAGTGAATGCCTTTTTCCAGTTTGAAAAGCACTTTTGAAATTATAATGCAATTAAATTGTGTGTGGATGTTCTGGCATAGTGAGTGTGAAAGCTGGGGGCCTGGCAGACAGCCATGTTGTACCTTGACAGTAATGAGTTCTTGAGCTGGCAGCTTGCTTGTGTCATTCATAATATTGTCCATGCTGGGATACTATAAAGTGCAGCTGCTTTAACCAGTTGTTATCCAGGAATGGAATGCCATGTTCCTTACTCCAGATGCACACGGTCCTGCTGCTACCAAATGTACTGAACTGAGCCAAAGGTCTTCGGAAAATGGATAACGAAGTCTCTGCTGCATGGATGTTTTCCTGATGGATCTGATGTAAAACTGTCTTCCTAGTAATTGTGGGGAGTTAAAATTCCCAAGCAAGATGGGTGCATTTGTTCCCAGGATATTCCCCTATTTTAATGGGGAAAAGTGCAGCCTACTGCCTAGAGGAAGGGGACTGTGAACCAGAGGTGAAATCTTTGCTCTATTTGAAATCATTGTGAATTTTGCCATTGACATTACCAGGGCCAGGATTTCAGCGTAGGACTCTCATCTAGATCTGGCTCAGCCACTTACTCTTTCTCTGACCTTTAAGAAAGTTGCTCTTAAGATTTCTGTGCCAATTTCCCATCTATAAATTGGATCTTGGACTTAGGAAATTCACAGGGTGTGAAGAGGCTGTTTGTAGAACCCTTAGATATCCACTGAAGATATGTGCAATGTAATTATTATTAATTATCTATCGAATGTGAGAGTTTACATATCAGATTTTCTTGCAGCAGAGGTAAAATGTGCAGAACACACAAGCTACTGTTTCTCTCCCCCTGTTTCTCCTTAGCCTTTATTCTTTTAATTACTTCCCTCTTACAAAGCACACTACAACCTAAATTTGGTGTTCTGCTTCCTTTGGGGGGAGGCAGAGGATTTCAGCACTGATTTTTTTTTTGGAGTTAAAATAGATTTCAGGGTTGCTGTTTCAGTCAACGATTTAATTACTTTGGTATGTTTGATCTAATTTACTCTATTCATATTTTGAGCTAAAAAGTTGCCTGATTGCAATTAGAATGTAGATAGAGTTGAGTGGTTTACTTTAGTGTGTTCCTGGAAGTTTGCAAGTTCTACTTGCTTGGCAGAAAGTCTCCTGCCCAGAAAGTTTAATTCCATTGAACACCATTGAGTTCCTGTTTAAAAGTGTGGGGGGGGGGGAGCACGTGCAGGCACTTCTTCCTCTGGATTTAATTAGTCAGCATTCTATACAACACTGCACTCGATTTGCTGAACATTTAGTGAGGTTTTGGGGTAACTTCGTAGGCTGGCTCCATGCTGCTGCAGCATTTTTGTTTTTAGTGTGTCTCTGCAGGGATTGAGGAGTGTGCTGAGGTTGGTGAGGTTACCTTTTATTTTGCAGGGAGAAATAACTATAGTAAGTGGGGAAAACACTTTTCTAGTCACCCAGGCATCTTTTTTAGGTGGAATGCGAAATTGGCTCGTTAGGTGAATGATTAGATCCCTGGTGGGGAGAAGTGGAACTGAGTTAATGAGAAAGCAAGTCACTGGGTAAGTCGCTCAACTTTTGAAGCATCTGCTGTCTTGAGCCCGACAGATGCTCCATTTGGCTATACATGTCAGGCTGGGATAACATTAATTCACGTCACAAATGTAGTGACATCACCACTAAAACCGTGGCTGGGCTTATTTGATTATTCCTGGTAGGGTGTTTGGTTAACATGCAGGCTAATAATCAGCTTAACATCCCAGTGTCCTGTGAGTGCTGAGAATATGGCAGGGTATTTCTAGAGAAAATCTCACCAGCATTGTACTGAGTCTATCTGAAATTCCCTTTTAGAATACCTCCAGTTGGACAAAGAGAAATGGGGATAGCCCTTGGGATTCTTTGACATGTCGTCATCAGCGGACCAAGCGCCCAACAATTACAGTTTGGGTTTTTGTGTGTTGAATTGGTGTTACTCTCACAATATTACAGTGAAACAATGGGAAATACAGCAGATATACTTGCAAAAATCCTTCTTATTCCCTTTAACCTCCAACTAACACTGACTCATTCTCTTATTTTCCCCTGCCACCCTTATTTTGCCCTTATAAACCTGCGATGTCTCTGTACATCCTTGTTTTGCTTTTTTCCTCCTTTTTCAGCTTCTTGTCCTCCCTCAGATCCTTGAACGGTCCTGCACAGACCCATGTAACCCAATTTTTGTTCACTTTGGATGAAATCCTGAACCTACTGAAGTTAATAAGTGTTGCCATTGACTTCCATGGGGTCGGAATTTCACCCTTCATTTATCAGAGGAATTTCTATTTGTTGGATCTTAATTATGAAGTATCTTAGGGATTGCAAAGCTTTGTCCAGTGCTCCTGGATTTTAATACTTCCTCCCATTTTACCAAGCTCACTAGGCATCTTAATTCCCTACAGTTTGCTCTTGTGTGTTTAAAAATAAGCAGAAATCTTTCATCCTTTTAACAAAGAACTCCAGGTGACTTTTTTCTCTCTGGCAATCCCCTCCTCTGAGTGGGCTGCTCAGCGAATGGTGTGCCGGGTGTTTGTCGTGAGGCCTCAGCTGAAGCACCTGAGTTAGTGTGAGGCTCAGAGTTAACATGGGAGCTTCCGTCCATGTAAACTCTTTGGTGTATCCCGGGTCGGTGCAAGGAAGTTTCGCGCCCTAGGCGAAACTTCCACCTTGTGGTCCCTCCTCCCCAGCCCTGCGGCAGCTCCCCCCCCCGGGGAGCCATGTGGCAGATCCCCACCCCAGCTTACCTCTGCTCCGCCTCCTCCCCGAGCACGCTGCCCCCACTCTAATTCTCCTCCCCTCCCAGACTTGCGGCGCCAAACAGCTGATTGGCGCTGCAAGTCCGGGAGGAGTGGAGCGGCGACCACGCGCTCAGGGAGAGGGCGTCGGAAGGCTGTTTAAAAAAAAAAAAATTGGGGGCATTGCTTTTTGGCGCCTCCAAATCTTGGCACCCTAGGCACTGCCTAGTTTGCCTAAATGGTAGCACTGGCCCTGGGTGTGTCCTTGTGTTATCTCTTGTTTAGAAACCCGTTAGTGTCACTTTCGCACGGTGGTTTGAAAAGTCTCTCTTCTCTACCTGGCAATAGCTAGGGAATGAAATCCTGCATCACCAGCCAGGAGTGTGCTGGAGGGATTTGAATTCTACCCAGCATTAAACCCCCTTGCAGTTGATTGATTTCAGGAAACCAACAGTTAAAATTAGTTGATCCCAAGGTTGTAGGATGAGCTTCAGGCTTGTATTCATCTAGTAAGAGTCATTGAAACACCTTGAGTCCTGAGTGTTTTACACACTCCGCTGTTTATACTCCTCTTCCCATAGGCAAAAAGCCAAGAGTCTGTGTGGACTGAACCTCAAGTGCAGTATCAGATTAATATCTGAGCTGAGGGTCATAGTCTGAAGTAGTTTATGAAGGCCCGTCTGTTCTTTGAAGCATCCAGTCGGTGAAGACCACTATCCATTCTGTGTTTGTCCCTTTCTGTATTGTACCCCCTTGTGCCTTTTAAAATATAGTTCTTTGGGACATGGACCCTTATATGTCAGGTGTACATATAGTCAGTTTTCAGCACCTGGCATGCTTATGGTGCAACAGAATTAATAATAATATTCAGCCTTTTCAGGAGTGATACTTAAGTTCTTCTGGTCTCCAGCTTCTATGATTTATAGCTATGTACAGCAAAAGGAAAGGTAGAAAGATGCATTACATTGGGGTGTGTGTGTGAGGCGGGAATGGTTCTAGAAATAATGACTTGCTTGGCAGGTTTTAACAAGTCAGGTAATAGTGTTGGGTGCCCTTGGCACAGGACCGTAACCTACTCTTAAGTGATCATTACTTGACTAATAAAAACCTCCAAGCAGGATCCTGTTTGCTTTGCACAATGTTTCCATCTTTCAGGAGGCAGAACCTATTGCCTGAACATTGCATTTCCAGTCATGGAGCGGATTTAACAAGAAATTGAGCATTCACTCCGTCTCAACATTCCTTTAGCTCACAGTGACTGGACATGCAGTCTTGCCACTAGCACTTGGCTGCTTGTCACTGTGAGGTGTGGATGGGCGGGGGGGGGAGGGGGAGTACAAGTTGCTTTTCCAGCTTGTCACATCAGCTTTGCTTGCAGCTCACACTTTCAGTAAGGAGTGATTCAGTGGAGGAAAGGAAGGAGGGGCTAGGGATCGAGGCCCCAGTTCAGGAAAGCACTTAAGCACGTGCTTAACTTTAAGTATGTTCTTAAATCTCATCGAAGTCGGTCAGATGTGCTCACGTACTTGCCTAAAATGGGCATTTTCATGCACGTGTCCTCTCCATAAGAGGGTCCAGTTCTAGGGTAACACCTACCAAAATGTGACTGCCAGACTCTATAATGAGGAGGCCTGTTTTTGAGCTGCACTTCATCATAACAAACGGTATTAGAAGAGCTTGAGAGAGAAGATGTCTTGTAGGAACAAGATGCATGATTCTCTGGTCCGACCGTGGGACCCAGAGTCAAAAACCTCCTGGGTTCTTATCCCGGCTCCAACCCTGACTTGTTTTGTGACTGCGGGTGAGTTGCATAACCCCCCTGCCTCAATTTCCCTATCTATAAAGTGGAGGTAATACTTGACCACACTGGGATGATTGTGAGGGCTTAATTAATGGAAGCACAGCATACATGCAGTGCATTCTTTTCTTTTCTCTTTTCTTTCCTTTCCTTTTCCTTTCTCTTTTCTTCTCTTTTCTTGTAGTTGTTATTATTACTTGCTGTGATTTATCCTGGTTGAAGCCTTGGGACTCTTTGTCCCATTGGCACCATACAAACACACATGAAGAGAAAGTCCCTGCCCTGAGGAGCTTATGATCTAATTAAAGGCAAGACACAATGAATGAGCATAGACAATAGGAGGAAGGTAGCGGTAATGAGTATACATGGCTATGTAGGCCTGTCAAATAAAATCATACTTGGGGAAGTAACAGTGTTGCTAGCAAGGGTATTTCTAAAGTGATATTGGCCAAAGGAAAGAGTACTTCAGTGTCAGAATGAATCCATCTGTCCTTGTAGGGTGTACTCTTAATCTACTGTGAGGTCAAGCAGAGATTTTTAGATGATATGGGACTTGTATTTGAGCCTAAAATTGACTTTTTTTGTATTTATTATAATCTTTATTAAGAATACTTTGCCTTCTATAGCCCTTTCTACTTGAATTCCACATGAATTTTCCCTGTCCCTTCTCAGGCAGCTAACTATCCTGATTTTATATAGGTGAAAGGAGGCATGGGGCATTTCTGTGGTAAGTCAGTGGACTCAGCGATAGAGCTGGGCATAGAATCAGGAGCCCTGACTGCCCACTCCTGGCTCTGAGCGCTAGTTGATGCAACTAACAAGAATGGCAGAAAACCCAGATGTTAAAATGGAGTTGGAGACGACTGAGCTAGGCTGAGCAATAATGTACTGGTGGTGTGAGGAAAAACTTGCCGTGGGATCTTCTCCTCCTCTTTAGGCAACCACCTGAGATCTGGCAGGCAGACCTCTGTTCAATACTTCATCTGAAGGACAACTCTGAATAGTACGTTGACACCTTGTGACTGCATTGCAGTGTCAGTGCTGGATATTAGCTTAGACTCTAGTTTGGGACTCGAAGAATGCAAGCAGCTGAGTCAGCCTCATGTCCAATGTCAACACAATATAAAAGCACCTGTCGCAACCAGTAGAGAGAGAGTTGTGACTACATTTCTGTGATGATGCTTGTTTTTAGCTTAGCTGCCAATTTTTATTCCAGGCTGAAATTTACCCCAGAAGGTTGAAGTCTAGGAATATGACATTTTAAAAAAAAATCTGCATGGATGCTAATAATCCCATGGCTTTTTTTTGGTGGTAGGACTGGGCATTTTTCCTAGTGCCCTTGGCCAAAATTTTCTTTCTCCTTCCCTCCATCCCTCACTTCAACTGAGATGCTGCATTTAGTTGTTACCATAGATGCAGAATTTGTTGACGTGCTTTTGGATTCTTTAGGCTGAAAAGAGTTAATCCGGGATTAGATTAAGGCCCGGCTGCCGCATAACTCCTCTTCTCATGCTCCAGTATTGCAGGTACCTGATATTCTGTGCCGTGTGCTGTACAGCGTGTAGGCCTAGAGGGACAGGTCAGGCGTGGAGTGGCTGCCTTTGTTTTGCCTTTTTTCTTTTTTCTCTGCTTGCTTTGTGTCTCAGCCTTAAAGTCACTTCAAATGGAAGGTTTTTCTTTGTGTGATGATAAATAGAGAGTCGAAGGGTAACAGTTGCATCCTGAATACAGATGTAACATAATGGTGTTTTTAAAATGTATCAATGAGCAGTTTACTTGTGATTCCAGCACTTCCGAAAACGGCTGCTGGTTTCTGAAGTACATGGGGGAGGCCACTGTAGTCCCAACAGAGCCAAACAGACTCTGTGCCAGGATACTGCAACTTGTCTTTTTTAATAATGCTTTGCGGGCAAGTGGGGTTTCAAAGAGAACCTGATACCTCCCCTTTGCCGCTGTTGCTCTAGCGTAACCCTCCTGTGGCTGGAGGAGCATTTAGTTGATGCCGTTACTCCTGGTGCCATTTTCATGTTGATTATAACTGACTGTCTTGTGCCTCTCTCTGTGAATGTCCCAGGGTCATCGTTTCAAAAACAATCGCAGTCCTTTGATTTTTTTTTTTTTTATTATTTTTATTTTTTTTTGTAAGGGGTTTCAGCTAACTGCAACAAGTTTTTGTGTACTGTGTAAACAGCCTCCTTGGCGCTGGCAAAGGAATGGAAGGAGGAATTAAAGGATGTGGCCATTTTCAAAGCATCAGTCCTTGGCAGAATAGAGAGAATAGGCACACAGTTTAGTTCCAATCCTTATGGCCAGTTGGTTGCCAATCGTGGTGGCTTTCCATAGTCCTGGGAAAAGTGTTGGGGAAATATATTAGTACAGACAGCACTTCAGTAGAAGTCTGAGCTTGGAGAACACCCGTAGGAGTCTCGTACAGTAGCTCTCTCCAGAGGCATCTGGCTCCCTAATTCTTCATGCTGGCTGATCAATGGATCAGTTTTTTTGGAGCCCAGGCCTGCCTGTGTTTCTAAGAGCAGGTTCAGTGAACGCAGCATCTTTGGAGACCGAGAGAGAGAGAAAACCCTCTGGACAAACAGAAATGTCCAGCTGAGGTTTCATCTAGGGAGGGCCATCTGCATCACATTGTTCACTGGCATTAAGTGCTGCTGCTTCATTTAAGGTGTGAGGGGGAGAAAAATATGGTAGGAGGTGGATGAAGGAAACCCCTAAAAGCACAGCTCGTTGCCACCTCTCCCTCCAAGCTATTGAGGCGTTGTGAGTACCTGGCCACCCGCAGAGCTATTACCCATCCTGCCCTCCAGTGGAACCAGTAGGCAGGAGCAGTTAAGAGTGCCATGATACTAGGATGTTATACAGAATCAGGGGCTGGAGGAACTGCGTGCTATCGAAACACTGCAGTTCTTGAGCTAGTATCATAGTTCAAACATCAGATGCATATGCAAGCACTACTAACCCAGCACTGACTTTTTCTAGGGACTCTCCACCAGCTTTATGCAGACCTTGTGTTTTGTATGAAATACAAGCTTTGAAGGTCCCTTTAGTCAGCTGCAGGGAGTGGAGGGATATTGCACATTTGTTAAATACTTCCAAACAGTGCTGCTCAGAGGGGGGGAGAGCATTTTCATTTGCTGCTGATTAAATATCTCCCTTTCTTCCTTCCTGCAGGATGGGAAACAGCTTGAGGACACACAAAGAATTTAATTTATTTTTTATTTTTGGTGGTTGAAAAATGTTAAAGGAATCTCTTGACCAAGAGACATCCTGTGTTCAGACCACGAATTAGGCTGAGTACCCAAGATGTTATAAATCAAGCAAAAGCACCTCTGAGTCGCACATGATTTTCCTTTCCAAATACTAGTCTGAATATTTGCCCCCCCTTCCAAAATGTGACCTGATCTAATCAGTTTGCAGTCACTTTGAGTGAATCTCTGAAGCAAATGAAAAAAGCTTAGTTAGGAAAAGAATGAAATGGCATTTTATTCTAAGGGACAATCCAAAGTCCTGGGATAATATGTAAATCTTCCACTCTGGTCACAGAAAGCTGCTATCTTGTTCTTGGGAAAGGAGAAAATGTATACATCCACTTTCTGTGAACCTCTCTGAAATAGCAGAAGGTTTATTTTGGTGTTGCTGACAACACGGCTGCTCGCTAACAGTCACTTGGGAGCTTAATATTCTGGGATAGTATGTTTAGATAGGTAGCATGGGACTAATTTTAAATAATCAGGAAAATAAATGGAGGGGGAAGTGCACGAACTCCACTGGCAAAGGAGTGACAAATATTAGCTTGGTACTAGATAAAGAAGAGATTTCCTATGTGCGGGCCAAAACTCCTGTGACATTTCAGTGGATAACAAGTAGGGATAAACCTTAAATAGCTCAATAAATATAAACCCCCATTTACCCTGGCCTAGGTTTATGCATCGGCACAGGTGCGACTAAGCAATCTGTTAGCCACCAATGGCTGAATCAAGGCTATTCCTGAGGGTTCACAAACCAGGGAGCAGAATTTCTCTCTCGGTTCCTGCTTACGTTTTCTGACTGTCTCTGTGTTTCTAGTTATCTATCTTAGATTAGGTACTTATACTCATCCTATTGAGATACTGTCACATCTTGGGTTTTTGTTCTCACAATCTTTAATACGTTTATTAAGCATCGCCCCTGTGAGGCAGGGTAGTGCTATTGTCCCTGTTTCATAGCTGAGAAACAGGCACAGAATGACTTGCTCGGGGTCACACAGGAAGGCTGTGACAGAGCAGAGAACAGAACCCAGACTTGCCGTTCCCAGGCTTGTGCTTTCTTAACGCTCTATTTAATATCAGGTTTCAAAAAGCAGGTTATCATACCAAGAAATGTCACCATTATAAACATTTTGGTAGGCGTCTCCTTGATAAGCCCGTCTTTTCAGCCCAGGCACATTTCCCATCTAGACTGAAAGCAAAGCATCGTCTCCTTGCAATATTGTTAATCTGTTGTTAAGGGGGGAAAAATCTCAACACCAGGCTTGGTGCTTCATTGCTTTTTTGTTAGCCTTGAATAGAATTATGCATCGTGAATAAAAACTGCTGTCAACATGCATTGGTTTCAAAACATTAGAGCATATGGTATGTGATTATCTGTATTGTCAAATGCAATAAAGTGAATTTGGATATAATAAAAAATTTAATATTTTAGAAATTTGGTAATAAACTGTAGAAGAATTGACAGGCAGAGAGACTCTGAGGCCTGTAGGCAAATACATAGAAATGGCAGGACTTTTCAGCACAGCATGGAGTGGTCACAACAGATGAATTAGAAAAGAGCTTTGTTTTAATTCATGAATTTAACCTGGTTAACTAAAATCTATGGTGCAATGGGTTTTCATCCCAGCATTTGCAGGGGAGAGTGACCTTTCTGTGGCTACTTGCTGCCCTTTTCAGCAATGTTTCCCTTTGTTCTCACCCACTGCTTGGTGGATATACAGCTTCAAAGTAATTGAACTTGACTGATGGCTACCAATTTAGAACAATAACTGAGGCCCCACGGAGGCCAAAATAGAAGAAGCAGTATTGTCTTGTGATTAGAAAGGAGGGCTGGGAGCCAGGACTCCTGGGCTCTGCTCCCATCTTTGCTACTGATTCACTGCATTATGTTGGGCAGGTCACTTGTCTTGTGCCTCGCTTTCCCTGACTGTGGAAATCAGGATAACAACTTATCTCAGAGGAGAGTGTGAGACTAAATTAAAATTTACAGGATCCGCTTGTGAAAGGTACTGTAGAAGCAGAGACTTGTGACATATAATAATATGCCCCAGGCACTCAGGAGTTTTGTGACATGAAAACGAGACTCCATCAACCACTATAGGGACCATTTGTTGCAGATACAACTGATGATAGATGAGGTTTGGTGGTAAAGTTACCTGGTAGTTAGCGAATGAGGCCAAAATTCTAACCACATTGCTGCCGACTTTGACATTCGGTATGGCCTTGATTTCCCACTCTGTAAAATCTGAATAACACCCTTCCTTCCGTCCTCCTTCATAAAGCACTCTTCCTCTAAAGAAAGGCACTGTATCTGTACTTATGATTGTTATTTCCAGAGCCCATTGCTATTGCTCCTTAACAGGGATCTCAGTTAAGCAACTGGAGGACACTCCCTTGCTCAAAGCAGAACATGTTTAGCATTTCCATCCCTTTCTGCATAGAAGGATCTTGTTTTCGTATAGGCAAATAGGTTACAAACATGGCCCGGATCGTGCACATTAAAGGTCTTGCTGATGAACCCGAACAAGTAGCTTTCATGTGGATGGAAAATTCACTTGGTAGATATAGATAGATTAAATGAATTTAAAAGCAATTTGGAGCTATTTAATTTCCTTCTCGGTGGTTAAAGAGGGCCAATTTTATATCAAGGTCCCCTGTTTTTCATTATGACTCCTTGGAGGACCAGAACTAGAGCATCTTGGTCATCCGCTGAAGGTGCAGGGAGGATGAGGAATATTGAACAAAGAGAGTTTTTCACCCAAGTGTTATCCAAAGTTGGAGTTAATAGGTATTAACAAAAAATTAAACACGTAATAGAGATTTAGATAATGTAACTAAACCCCCTTCCTCTCGCTAGCTCATATTTTAGTCTCCTGTGGTTCCCCAATTTACATTAGTTTTAGAATTCTCCAGCAAAAACCTAGAAGTTAAGACATGATATTTCTAATGTAGAAAGCCAAGCAGGAAAAAGAAGATACTGTTGGGGAGGTTGGAGGGGAAAGAAACTTTCAAGTCTTCTTTATAGACAGAAATGAAGCAAGGAACCCTGACACGAATGCACCTCTCATGCACATACAGACAATTTTTCTCAGGTCACTGTTAATGCTTCTAAATGATCTGTGAGTATATTAATGCCTTCTGTTAATTAACAATATAATAAAACTGGCATTTCGTAAACTGCC
This sequence comes from Trachemys scripta elegans, assembly GCF_013100865.1. NCBI lineage: Eukaryota > Metazoa > Chordata > Testudines > Emydidae > Trachemys > Trachemys scripta. The sequence goes on along the minus strand of NC_048315.1, from coordinate 8,566,288 downwards.
ATGTAGCGCATGTTTTAGTCATTATGTACTCAGCGGTTTGGTTTCGGAATGCTAATCGAATAAAATTTTAATGAAGATTTGTTGCTATGAAAAATTTATCAGTAAAAGTTCAGGTGCTGCTTACATTAACGTGGCTTGTAATATGCAACAAGGTTTCCCCTTTCACACCAAGCGCTGAAAATACATTTTAGTTAAAACTATTCTTTTGATATAAGAGCAAAACTGAATAATGAACTCTTAAGGCTGTGCCATTTTATTACTAGGAGCAATTATAAAAGGGGCTCCTACCCTTTATCTAAAAGTCATATTTTTGTTTAGTTCATGCAGTTTTGCCTCTCCATTGATGCTCTGTCCTACTCCATCTTGGAGTCCACTCAACTGTGAAGCAAGTACACAGCAGAATCCAGCCCTTCTCTGCAAGGGTGGATCTAGCTGCCAAAGCCCTAAGGAAGGAAGGGAGTGTGTTTGTTGGTCAGAACAGGAGACTGGGCGTTAGGAGTCCCAGACTCTATTCCTCACTCTGAGTGTGACTTGCTGTGTGAGAGAGGAGGGTGCAGTGGCTAGGGAACGAGTCTGTTACTTAGGAGGCCTGTTTTCAATTCCCTGCTCTACCAGAGACATCCTGTATGACCCTTGGCCAGTCACACTGTCTCTCTGTGCCTCAGTTCCCCCTCTGGACCATGGGGATCATAGCACTGCCCTACATCACAGAAGTGTTGTGAGGGTAAATTTAATTAAAGGATTGTAAGGACTCTATTACTATGGTAGTTGGGGCCACATAAGTACCTTGGGTAGCTCTCAACTTCTCTGAACAGATGTAACATATTGTACCTACCTTACAGCTTGTCTTCACTGCAGTGTTAGCTTGAGGTATAACTGAAATGTTGGCCCTAATTCAAGTCCCATCCACACACGAAAAGCTCTAGTTGAAGTTAGGTGGTGCTTTCACTCGGGCTAGCTGGCCCATCCGGGGGTGAAGCTTGAGTGCTGCTGATGTTTAGAGCTGCAAGCACAACCACTTTGTGCAGCTGGAGCGTATCTCACACCGTGGCCGCTCTCGCTTGAATCAGGATATCTTGGTATGTCTTCACTGCCATTAACCTGGGAGACTGTCACCCAGGTTCACCACGCCTGGATGTGAGCATCCCCACAGCAAAGCCGTTACCGCGTCCACACTGTTTCTACACTTGCCCATGTGTGTGTGTCTGGGGGGCGGGTCATATCCCATGGTCCTTTGTGCTGAGATGCTGTAGGATTATTTCTCAGTACTTTGTGTCAACTGGTCTGTCCTTCAGGGGAGGTTGTGAGAAGGCCACTGGAAGACTAGCAGCACTGGAGTGGTTTTGCCTTACTGCAAAGTGGGTAGTTCCAGCCCAAACTAAATTAGAGCCCGGGCTTTATCCCACACTTTCAGCCGGGTCAGCTAGCTTAGACTTAAAGCACCTCCGGACCTGCTCAGAGGTCTTTTTTGTGGGGGTGATAGTGGAATCTGGGCTAACTGTGCAATGAAGAGTCTTAACAAGTAAACACACACGCCTTGAATTCTAAAAACCACACAGTAACACTAGCCTTCTGTGTGCTTCCACAGGTTTCGGTGCCTGAACACCAGCGGGCTAATTTTCAGAGGTGCTGAGCAAACACAACCCCTCCCGAAGTGAACAGGAACCCAGCACCTTTGAAAATCAGGGTGTTTTTAGTTTGGTGCCCTAACATGGATTATAGGAGCTTAACTTTAAACACCAAGATTTGAAAAATTTGGCCCGAAATTATGTGCCTCTGAGGGAGGCTTTCTCCCCCCCCCCCCCCCCCCCCCCCCCCCACCACCACCACCACCAAATCATGCAGCCTCTGGGAAAGGCTAGGCACAGAAGCCTGTTGGGGTGGAGTTTGCCATGTGGTCAGTTTAACAAGGAAAGTTTCACATTCTTAAATACCTTTTTTTTTTTTTTAATACCCTTGAATGACAGTCCCTTGCAGTGGAAGGATGGAAGGGGAACCTGAGCCTTGCGGTTCTCCAGAACAAAAGCTGAGGAATATCTTCCTGGTGCCCTTTATCCAGCTGTGTGGCTGACCTCAGCTCTTTGCTTTCCTGCTGCGTTAGTATTGAAACGCTAGCACCTTTTGTGGAAGTCTCGATCTGAAGCAGTTGTCTGCCGATTTAATTTTGAGAATTTACTCCCATATATTGGCACTTCTTAACTGTGGTAATATCTGTGTCTGTCATGAGAAGCCGACTATTTTCCTGACACACACACACCAAATGGATTTGTGAGCTAATCTTCTGCCTTGATGAGTGTCATTCAGAGAAATGCTGCTGTACAGCACACTTTAGAATTAAATGCGGTTGGTATTTTCTAACTTAGACCACAGGCATTCCTTCCCCCACCCCCTGTTGGTTAACAGTAGGCTGGGATGGGACTTTATTCTCAGTACAGAATATTGTGCCTTCAAATACAATCATCAGGATTCTTGGGGTGGGGGGTGGGAAAGTGTGTGCATATAAATAAAAAAGTCTTTTTCTTACACACGTGCATAGATATGAATGTGTGTATTATATATTTATATCCATATCAGTGATGATACTTGGACCTGGCCTAATGGACAGGGCATTTCCTTGCTCTGTAGTTGAGTCATTTCACTGTGGCTGTTGTTTGATCTTAGCTGGAGCCATTAGGTACTATCTTGTTACAAATAATGAATAATAGCTCACCGTTTTTTGCGAAAGGCAGTGTTGTAATATTCCTGCCACCTGGTTCCTCCTTATTGCCCATGTTGCTTTCTTGCCTAGGTTTGCTTGCTAGTTTATAGTTGCTTTTACACCACTCCTTTCTGTGGAGTAGGGGCTGGGAGAACATCTGACACGCCGACAGCTGCGTGATGTTTTCTGTGTGATAGAGACGAGTGTGTCACACTCCTTGCTGCATAAACAGACAGGCATGCCAACAAAAATGTAAATGAATCCTGCGGGTGAGGTTGCTGGTGGGACTAGAACATGGGTCCCCAGCATTCCTAGGCAGCAGCGCTAATTGAGAAGCTTGAAAAGCTCACATAAACACTCCCCTCAGCTGCTCCCCACAGTTCCGTGGCTGGTCCGGAGCCAATGCAGAAGGCAGACTCACATTCCGAATGAAGACTAAGCATAAATTCTGTATTCTGTATATACAGCTACTTTTTTGGGGAGGAATCTCATATACAGTAAAAGCTTTGTTAGCTGGTATATTGGGGGGATGGGGGATGCCAGTGAATCACATATTCTGGTTAACTGAGAGTTATACTTACCAATGGAATACCAATTTTCAAAGACTTGGAATACAATAAAATATAAAATACAGTAGTACAGTATACAGGTATTTACCAATCCATGAGTAGTACTTCACTGCAGAGTGGTTGGTTTCTTGAAGTACTTAGGTGTAGACAGGTAAAGTTTTCTATACAGTAGGTTATCTTGTGACACTACATATCATTATGGGCAGCGTATGGCGTACACCCAGATCACTAAAAATACACTTAAGACTAAAACTCTACTGAACATAATTTAATCTTTCTTTGATGATTCAGAAGGCACTTCCGGATCTTGCAGTGCCTCAGGGTCATCATTATCAACATCAATTATCCTTGTAGCTGTAGAAGGTGTAGGAGATTGGGCTGAATCTGTAATGACCCTATGACACACCCTGGAAGCTGCTTTTTTGAATAAATCCCTGATATCATCTTGCTTACTTGTCTTCTGCCTCTTTTACATAAAAGTAGAGTGCAGAATGTGCAATTGCATAACCTCCTGGGCAGTATACTAGTCCCGGTTACTAGATTGAAGATTTGTATTGGGAGATACCAGAAATGCCAGTTAATAGAGTTTTCTGGTTGATAAAGTGCCGGATAACACAGCTTTTACTGTATTTTCATCTGTTGTAGAAAAAAATCTCTATATTGAAATTAAAATGATGGCAGCTTTCATCCAAGGAATTCAGGTCTCTTTACATACATTATTGAATTACACATACTGCATGTTAGGGAAGCAGACATCATTTATATCAAGTTGACAGGTGGGGAAACTCAGTCAGAGGGTGAGAGAGTGATTGCGCATAGGCAAGACAAGCAAGGCTTGAGTTAGAAACAGCTAATGCAGACCAGTCAAGAAGATGTTAAGCTCAAGCTGGCTCTGAACATGTTATAAAAAGAAGCATGATGACTCGATCTTTGATATATTTTGTTTCAGTCTCCATTTCATGCAGTAGCCACCTATCGCAGTCACATCACTGTTCAGGTTTTCTTCACACTTGTGGAAGTCCCTGTCCCTTGAGGCCAAGCAAAGATCATGGGTGTATGTGACCTGCCTGGTGAGAGTGTTCAGTAGGCCATTGATAAATACATTAAATAGGTGCTGGCACTTGCAGGAGTCTGTTCTTCTGGATTCTCCAGATGCTGGTTTTGAGGTCCGAGACCCAGAGGGGTTAAATGACTTGTCTAGAGTTATATAGTAGGTCAGCTGCAGAACTGGGGCTAGCACCCAGGAGTGCTGACTCTCATATTCTTGCTCTAAGCACCAGATAACTTTTCCTTTCCAAGCCAGGAGTCCTGATTCCTAGGCTTTTTCACTGGATAAATAACTCTTCCTCCAGTAAAAAGTTTGGAACACGTCTGATTTTTGTCATTTGCTATGAAAGTGTTTCTTCCTAACTTTGTAAATTCTGTTTTTCTTTGTCTTTAAGTAGAAGATTTGGTAACAAAATTTACATCGTCTGATTTCTGTGCTCCCTGCCCTTCTGATGTAAAGCTTTTATTACTATTATTATTATTATTTGTTTTATTATAAGAAGGAGGTTTGACAGCCTCAGGTGTTAGATAGCTTACTAAGTAACTTTTTCCCTTCTGATTATGAGGGATGTGTGAATAAAGTAGAACCATATTGATTCACACCAATCTATGCATCGACTGTGTGAGAGCCACTTGCAATTCCCAGCAGCACCAGAAAGCTTTGCAACAGGGAGAAATATGACCAGGCAAGTTGAGAAAATAAATTAAACTAGTGTCAACTTTTCTTGTTTCTTCCCTCATTATTAATGGATGGAATGGGGCTCGTTTATCAAGAAGAGGAAAAATTAATTGACACGGGCTTTAATATTATTATGCCTGGCTTGTCTGGTCACATTTCTTCATTTTTTTGAAAGGCATTTTATTACAGTTTACAGCGACCAGCTGCCAAAACTATTGGTGTAAACAAGAAAGCAGGTGCATAAATAATGCTGCGGTGGAACTAGAGGTTTTGTGCATCTAGGCTTAAGTAGCTTAAGTAGAGGAGAAAGGAGAGGCATAAAGCAAATACAGATTAGAAGATCAGGTACCAAGAAATAATTTTAGAAGGGAATGTGGTACTGTCTTAATATTTTGTCATTATGTAGCTGTGCCTCACAAATGGATATTATGGGGTGGTTATTTACGTCCATCAGAACATCTGTATGTTGGCAGGTGGATAAACTCTGGAACTGATAGGTTTACTGGTGATGGAAGGTGGGGATCTACCATAGGCCTGATCCTGCACAGTGCACAGATGACGTGGTGATGGGCGCGGTGCTACGGTTGCCAGGTGTCCGGTTTTCAACCGGAATGCCTGGCCAAAAAGGGACCCTGGCGGCTCCGGTCGGCACCGCTGACTGGGCTGTTAAAAGTCCAGTTAGTGGCACAACAGAGCTAAGGCTCTGCACAGCTCCTGGAAGTTCCCACCCCCACCCAACCCCCCTGAGCCAGTGGTGAAAATGAGCAAGTGAGTGAGGGTTAGGAGAACGAGTGTCGGGGGTGGGAGGGAATGGAGTGAGAAGGGGCGTGGCCTCGGATGAGGGGTGGGGCAAGGGTTTTTGGTTTTGTGCGAGTAGAAATTTGGCACCCCTACGCGGTACCAATGCCCACACAAAGACTGTGCAGCTGCAGAGCGTTGCATGTATGAGACAAGTGCAAAGAAGCCCGATCCTGCATTAACAAAAGCACTCCCATGCAACAGCCAAGTTATTCTTGCATAGCAGCAGAAGTGAGAGCTAAGAATTTTACACTTATTTGCATGCTGAAGATGGTGCTTAAATCCATGTCTCCTCTGATATACACTTTCTTCTTTCCATGCTCTGCTCTCTTTAGGTTATAATCACCAAGCCTCTTCCATGACCACACAATAATGTGTATTATTTGTATGACAGTAGCCTTTAAGGCATGTCTGCACAGGGATAAAAACCCCACAACTGGCCTGGCTCAGCTGACGTGACCTCACGGGGCTCAGGCTCTGGGGCTGAAAAATTGCTGTGTAGATATTTGGGCTCGGACTGGAGCCAAGGCTCTGGGACCTTGCAAGAATGGAGCTCCAGCCCAACCCCAATGTCTACACAGCAAATTTTAGCCCCTCAGACCAAGCCCCATGAGCCCAAGTCAGCTGACCCGGGCCAGCCAGGGGTCTTTTATCCCTTTGCAGATACACCCTTACAGGCCCAACTGCTCTGTATTGTGCAAACACTTAGTAAGAGACAGTGCCTGCCCCAAAGAGCTTACAGTTTAAATAGACAAGGTAGACAAAGGGTGGGAAAATACAAGTTTTACAGAAGGGGAACTGAGGCGGAGAGATAAAAGTGAGTTGCCCGAGATCATAGTGAGTCTACGGTAGAGGTGGGAATTGAATCCAGCTATCCTAACTCCTAGTCCAGTGCCTTAACCACAGGACCATCTGTCTTTTATGAATCATTTCTGGGTGAAGATTTTATTTAGCTTATTCTCAGCAGTAGTGCATAACCTCAGTTGCTCTCTTGCACTAGAGCACAACCTCGTTATTTTGTTGGTTGCATGGACTTGTAAGATCAAGACCTATATGTCCCTGTAAGGTAGGAAAGTACCTTTAGCACACTATGCTGCTTTCACATAATTTCACAAGCTCTCTGTGTGTGTGCGTGCATGCGTGTACATGTATGTAGATCTAACTACACGTAACTAAATATACGTATACACAGAGATAAACTCTTGACCATACCAAAACTTTCTACTAATAGGCAAGAGAAAATAGCTATGTCTCATAACAATGGGTGTCGTCTCGGCTTTATTTCACCAAAGCTGACACAAACCCTTTCCAGTGATGACAGAGGTGTGAAATATAGCTGACTTCTAGTGTGAAAAACCCAAACACAGCACACAGGAGCATGATTTTCTGAGCAATTGACACTTAGCACTTATTTATACTTCTGCTGATTTTAAATTGTTTTAATCTTGTATGGCTTCAGTCATTTACTCCGAATGGTGTTTCTCTTATTTGTGGGGTACTGTAATAGAATGTCACTACAGAGTAACTCTCTTTTTAGCTACATAGAACTGTGGGTGGAAGAGGTTCTATGAAATGTACTTGGGATAAACGAGGTTCTGGATCAGTGACGGATTTTCAGTGCAAAAGATGCTCGTTGCTGGGGCATGGTCAAAGCTCTCAGACATCCAGGCCAGGGCTCTGCAGAGGTGTCAGAAACGTTTGCAGTGAAAATTGGAGCTGCTTGAAATTTTGAGTGTGTTTTGGATTGTGTTAATGGATCTGTTTCGTCAAAATTTGCGCTCTGGTGTGAATTTTGCACTTGAACCCGGTTCCCAGTGAAAGGAACTCTTTTGCAATTTGCAGTTTGAAATGCTTGCCTGTTTTCTGTGTGAAAAGAACACTTTCATCAAATAAATTGCCTGAAGCCAAATGGTAATAATTTTTTTGTGGTAAACTTTGAGAGCTATATCACCCATCTCTTATAGATCTTGTGAGAAGGCTTGAGGTTTACAAGGTTCTGCTGTTAGCATTGTAACCTGTTTGGGCCAGAGGTGATCATTTAATATATGTTTGTACTGCACTTAGCACAATAGGACCTTGATGTGGTGGCCTCTGGGTGCTACTGCAAAATAAAAGTAAATAATAATATTTAGAGTGCTGTTACTTTAAACATCTGGCAGTCCCATAGCTCCATTCCCTGATATGCCAGCTATCCACTTGGATTCAGAGGAAGTTGCCTTGAAACCTCTGGGCTATCTTGTACCCTTAGTCTCTGTACTCCAAGCGTCATTAAGAGTAGTACAAGAGGACTGAGAACACAATTAGTCTTAATGCGGAGGGGGATGGTATTTTCAAGCTTAAAATAAAAACTCCTCTAGCCCATTTTTCTGTATTTGCTCATGAAAAGAAAATCTTCCCAATTTAATAAGTTGAATTTTCAGCCATAAACATATGGCCTGATTTTTCAGTGATGCTAAGCATCTGCAGCGCTCATTAAAGGTGGCTGCAAGATGCTCGGCCTCTCTGAAAATCAGAACCTCCTGGAAATCAAGAGTAGATAAACCATAATGTGTTGTACAAGCTAAGTGGTTTTATTGGCACTTCATAATAGTCATCAACCGTCATGAGGACTTGCTGAGACTTACAAGTAAGTTACCATCTTAGACTGCAAGGGTTCTCGATTTAAAGAAAAAGAGCTACAAAAATTATTTATCCACTAGAAGGCACATTAACAATCACCTTCAAAAGCATTGGTATCTTAGCTTATTTTCAGAAAAGGTAGACTGAATGGGAGCCACAACTCGGCTATGAACATTGTTTTGAGAGACTGAGAGGAAGAGCAAGATTATTCTCTAGATAGGTAGTATAGTATCATAGACTTGTAAGGCTGGAGTGGTAATCTAGTCCATCCCCTGCACTAAGGCAGGGTGAGCTATACTAGACCATCTTTGACAGGTGTTTGTTTAACCTCCAGTGATGGGCATTCCACAGCATCTCTTGGTAATATGTTCCGGTACTTAACTATCCTTAGAACCCTCCATCCTCCCCTCCACCCCCAATTTTTCTGACCCCGCAGTGAGCTGGAGCTCAGTGAACGTGACATAAATATCCATTCATGTGAATGCTTAGCCTTTCCAAACCAGTGTACAGAATGAATCTAGAGGTATTTGCTTTTGTCTGTGATAGTGTTTACTACATCAATCCCCCTGAAGAAGTTCTGGGCCCAATTTCAGTGTCTATCAACAGCCATTGACCAATATGTGAATGGGATTAAATGATTTTTTTGAGCAGACGATAAAGGAAGGTTTTTTTCACCTGAAGGTCACGAATCCTGTCGCTGCTTCCTTCAGTGATCTCACTTGGCTCAGATGCTCTCATCTGGGGGTATTTGTTTCCTCCTTTATATATTTCCCCTATTCTTTGTCTTTTCTTTTACAGAAAGGATTATTCAAATGAATATTCAGTTTTATTCATTTGAATCAAGGGGGGGGAAAAACCCAACTGTTTGACTCTGTTAAATGCTTATCTCTTAAATAGAGCTTGTTCGCTTCCAATAATAGCTTCATTCAGGAAGATGCAGTATAATTTCATTTTAAAATGTGTGCTCCTTGACAACCGGAATCCTATTTATGTCACCATTTTAAACAGCCTTCTTTGTTTTGTGTTAATCTCTTTCGTACACTTTCCATGGAATGTTTTTTGTTGTTATTGACTCTTGGTACCTCTCATAAGAAATAATCAACTGTTTGAGCCAGAAAGCTTTAGAAGAGTTTGGGTAATTTAAAAATGAGTGTGTATTCATTATACTGACTAATGGGGCATGCATACTGGGGCATGCATACAGTCATATTTTTCTTATGCAGTTGTTAAAAAAACCAGCTACCAACTTTTAAAATTTTATTTTAAATATACCGCAGATTATTTTATGAGGTTTTGATTCCGGAGCAAATGCTCTGTTTGGAGTTTCTGCATTTAAAATATGATGTGATCTCTTGGTGAATGTCCTGTGGATTTTAAGTGGCTGTACATGTGTGAATTATAATCTACTGGATACTTTCCAATTAATTAAAAATGTCAGTGATCATAAAGCGAAGACGTTATTATGGGCACAGTGCCATTGATCCTCTTGCACTTTGCAAGCTAGAGGCTTGATCCTGCAGACTCTGTAAAACGTACAGCACTTGTTGAAATGTCACCACCTCTGGGGTGGAGATTAGCTGCAGGGGAATTTGTGGCCATGTCTGATGTTTAGTATATGGGTGAGGTGGAGGGGGAAACAAGCCTTCTGCTTTGACAAGTGCTATGTCCATATGTAGGGTGACCAGATATCCCGATTTTATAGGGACAGTCCTGATATTTGGGGCTTTGTCTTATATAGGCGCCTATTACCCCGTCCCGATTTTTCATACTTGCTATCTGGTCGCCCTATCCATAAAGAGCAGATGGCACCTTGGAGGGCCATGTCAGATCAGATTTTTAAGGGCGGTTCTAGAGTTCCATGCTTGAACTTAGCCTCCAGAGAGGGACCAACTAAGTGGCTAAGCAGGATGCGACTGTGTGGTTCCAAGGGCAGTAGATATTACAAACCCAGTGCTTGAGTCCATCCCTCCCTTCTTGTTTTGTTCTGATATGGCTCTCCAATATGGGTTCGTTCCCTATAGGAATGCAGCAAACTAAAAGGTGGTTACTCACTGCAGGGAAATAAAAATATTTTTTTTCATTTTCCTCAAGGGCTGCTACAAATAGAAACTAAAAGAAGCGTGTGCAGTCGTCGAGTGTTGAATTCTTCTAATAGAGAAAGAGAGATTGTTTAGCACAGGTGGCCACTTGAAACCTATGGCGGGCTGTAGCATGATTTGAAACCTATATACTTCAGTGATATGGGTTTTTTCCTTTTAAGGTTTAAAATTTCAGGTTAATGCCCATATTACAGGAACTTGGATAACATATTACACTGGGAATTTCAGCTTTGATGCAACTTCCTAATGATTATTTTTAATCGAGGGCCATGGTTTGGGGTTCATATAACCTTTGTTTCTACCACAGTGATTTGTTTTGAAGCCCGAAGTCACAAGAGTAAATTCACCCTGTGCAAAGGACAGGCATTAGGCCTATGTACTACTGAAACCCTGAAAGTTGGACTTAGATGGTGGTGGCCCTTCAGGACAATAGTGAATGTCACCCATAATGAGCTGATGGTCCCATCTCAGCTTTATAATTCAGAACCCTCCTGTCTCCCTGTCCTGCCATTTAGCCACTAGCGCGCAGTCATTCTGCGTCGTTCTTGTTTTCCTTTGTGAATCATCACTTTAACTAATTCATTGCAGGTGATAATGCATCCAGTAGGTAAAATGATTACACAGTTAAGGAATAACATTTACTGATAATTAATTGTTTCATTGCTTCTTGGCTTTTCCACAAGAGGAAGAAATAAATGTTTTTAGACATAATCAAGTTTGTTTTCTCTCATCAAGCCAGATAGACAGGCATGTTTGAAATGGTGTAGCTCTTTTAAAAACCTGCAAATGAGTGTTGACACCATTGGATTGTTCTGTTGTTTCTATTATAAAACCTGTAAATCCAGAAAGCTATATGTCTATCATCTTTAATCAGACAAATCATTTCTTCATAAACCTGCATTTCTGCCTTATGAATATGGGTGGGAAGGAGTAACCTGTTTCCTAGTCTGAAGATGTAATGATTTTGGTGGGTTTTCTGGTGGAGTTATGCATATTAACTCTAATCTCCTGAAAATTCCCCTTCTCTTCTTGTTACTTGCTGTGAGACCTGAAAAAAATCGAAACTGAAATCCTCCACTGCAATATTCACTAATGAGTTACTAATGATGAAGATGTTTCTGGAACTCAAACAATTAATGACTTGCAGAACTGGACTGGACATTTCATTCTGCTGGGCAAAACTGGTTCCCTGTGGTGTGCTGCTCTAATAACACCAATAATTACTTAACACAGTGTGGGTCCCTAGATTCCTGGGATGTCATGTTTAGTCCGTTAACCACAAAAATTTTAGTTGCAACTGCAGTCCTGCGTAAGGAAGAATTAAGCAGAGCAATTTAGAAGACAAATAAAGGGACCTGTTTGAATAAGATGATTCAAGATGCTACATGCTTGCAGTACTGAGTAAAATAGCTTTCTGAACAAAGATGCAAAGAGAAATCTTTGGATGTTAATGTAACATAATAGTCAGATGTTGTGACTTCTAGGATATTTTGAAACCATTTTGAGTTGTAATTTACCTAAGGAGAGGTGTCAGGGGGAAGCATTCAACAGTATTAAAATTACTCTGTGTTCCTAAACCAATCAACCGGTAGGTGCTTAAACATTGCTAGTTCACTCTAATCACTGAGAGATCCATTGAGGATAGCAGCATTCTGTGAATTTATGAATAAGCAAACACGCATGCACAACTTCAAGGGCACTGTATTGCAAAATGTAGTTTGTTCACTTACTCTGACAAGCACAGTTTAGTTTTAATTATTTGCTGCTATGAAGTTTTCTAGCAAATGTACTGTGTGTGTTAAAGCAATGGAGGGTGTGGTAATAGAAGACTTCACTCGAGCAACTTAGCAGTTGCAGAATCTTTGCTGAGAATTAAAGTGAGGAGGGCCAGGTTTTGGGAATGAAGAAAAAGGTTAGTGGATACAAAGTGAGAATTGGCAAGGTTTGGACTGTATTCCCTCATAACCAGAATCTCTGGGTTTGTAACATGCAACGGGCTGGATTCTCAGTTAGTGTTAGTATGGCTCCTGGAAGTTAGCGGAGCACCATCAATTCATGCCAGCTGTGTATTTTCCCCCAGTGTCTGTGTCTGTCTGTGAACAAGATATTTACTTTCTCATGTCCAGCTGGTTTACTAGTCCAAAACTATTTATGTAAAATAAAGTAGACAGTTGTGAGCTTATTTATCTCCCGTCCCTTCACCGTCATTTTGGTTTGTTTTAAAACACGAGTTGCAATGGGCTTATGAGTGCAGCATTCATTTCTGTTCATATACTATTGTGTGCTGAAGATCTATCCTTCCAATATCGAAGCCCAAAAGACTTTTCTTGGTACTAATTTGGAGTTTGGGTTTGTTCTATTGTTTTATTGGGAGCCTTCATGTTGTCTTAATAGATTTTGATATTTATCCATTGAGTGCTTGAAAGAAACACGGTGGTGCTTTGTGGGTTTGGTTTTTCATTTTTTTTTTTTTTTTAAAGAAAAGATGGGTGAAAATCAATATGCATAGCTGTAGTTGGCTGCCAAACTTCTTTAGTGTGGAGTGTCTCAGATAGCATGGACCCAACAGAGTAAATACAGTGTATCGCTGGCGGGCAGACAGCATGCATCAAACAACCTTAAACTGGCCCAAATCCATAGCTCCTTTGAAGCGGCAGTAGAGAAAAGATGAGTGATCAGATCAGAGGTCTTAAACTTTAATCGTTTCTTAAAGGCCTCCGGATGTCCTGATGAGGTATTTGAGGAAGTAATTCAGGAAGAAAGGGACAAATAACCACCTCCAAATCTTGGCTGACCCTTAGGGTTCACTCTGTCAATGTGCTGAAAGGACAAGCCAGGACCCGCTTTGATCCAAGAAGCACTTATTATAGTGACGGCTTCCCTGTGAGAGCAAAGCCAGTGTCTTTTGACCCTTATAAATAACAGATGAGTAAATTTTTTGTTTGCTCAGAGGCAAACATAAACAGAAAGTGCTGATGCATGTTTGTGAAATCATTAATTTTTTTATTCTTGCTGCTAGTGGTGTTGGGTAAACGAGGAATCATTTTCTCTCCCTTTTTGAATGTTTGTTCTTTGTCGCTTAATGAATCAACTCTAACGGAGAAGTCTCTTGGAATTTAAGAAGAACTGAAACTAATAGGGTTCCATATAAATTTAACAGGGTTCTGTATGGATTACTCTGAACACCTATAAAATGTAATAGAGAATTATTTCTGTTCTCTAGGTTTTTGATCCATCCAGTAGCAAGGAAATAACTGTCTATAACATTCTATAGGATAGATCAAAAAAATCTATAGGAAGGACAGAACCCTATTAAATATATGATATTTTGTCTCATTCCTGTAATATATAGGAGTTTTCCATAAGGGCACAATAGAAAGTGTGTGTGTGTAGTTGTGTGTGTGGTATTAATTATTTGTATTTCTGTAGCTTCTAGGAGCCATAGTCCTAGACAGGACATCATTGTGCATGTGTGTGTGAAAGGTGACAAAAATCCAAACTGCCCATAAAATGCCATATTTAAATGAAGCCTCTGTTGTTTAAATATAATTAATATTTTCCTTATACTTTCCTTCTTTCTCTCTTTTAATAAATAGGATTTGGCTTCGTAACTTTTGAAAATGAAGACGTGGTGGAAAAAGTCTGTGAGATTCATTTTCATGAAATCAATAATAAAATGGTAAGTTTTTCCAATATGCATGTCAGCAGTAGAGAAATCTCACCATTTATCACAAAAACATGCTATGCCCGTGTGGTCCTTTGGGAAAATGTTCTCCATAAAATTAATTGTTTTTAGACATCCTGTGTCAGATGTTTGTCTTTATAGTGGGGTGAGCACCGGGTTATGAATTTCGCTTATTTAGCTCTTATTTTTCCCACTAACCTGAGGGCATATAGGGAGGTTTTCATTACTCAGGTACCTAGTAATTGTCATACTGGGTCAGATCAGTGACCTGTCTAGTGTAGTGTCCTATCTTGGCAATGGTCGACACCAGATACTTCAGAGGAAGGTGCACTTAGACAAAATGGGGTTATCATTAGGGTTGCACAGGTGTATCAGAGAACAAGAATTTGACTCCGCAACCACGGGGGTGAAGATGATTTGAATCGGGCCACTTGATTATTCTCAAATGTCATCATCTTCCAATAATCCAAGTTCTTGTCTCTCTTCTCCTGATTATCCCACTTCCCTCAATCTCCCCTATATAACATTTTGCTATTGGGAAGAGGAGCAGAACCCCATTTATGGCCACTGGATGGGCTTCTCAACACAGGAAAAATGACCAGAGTAGCTACTGCAGAATAAGCTAATTCAGATCAATTTCCCTGTGTAGACAAGCCCCAGTGCTGCTTAATACTGTAGCTGCCCACCAGAGGGAGCCAAAAAGAATCATGGTGCACTGCTGTCAGTCTGCTACCATGTAACATCATATCTCTTTGAAAGCACCTCCAGATCCACCTGTCCTAATTCAGGAGCAAGACAACTCCTGAAGTTCTTCTAAAGCCCAGTCTCCTCCTGGGTAGAGGGTTGCTCTGTCAGCAAAGCTATCTAGCCACATGGGGGGAAAAAAAAACATTTGTATTTCAATCAGTGCAATAACGTTAATATTTTCAGTTAAAATATTCTTTTCCCTTTGTCAAAACATCCCTTGCTTCTCAAACATGTATTCAGATATGCATTGTATAGTGGTCTGATATGTGTTCACAGACTTTAAATTCAATAATAGAGCTTTTAGTGTGGATAAGATCAAAGCAATCTCCTTAGCATATGCTAGAGGCCTGATTCAATATTTGACTTGCTAATTTTTCCCAGGGCACTGAAATAATATTCTTCATATTGTTCCTCACTGCAATGTGCATCTGAAATGAAAATAACATCTCCTTAGCATTCTATATGTTGAGATGTCAAGCTCAGACTTTAAAGGTGGGGGCTGCACAAAGAGGTGACGGCTCTTACTTTGGGTCTGTTAACTTTAGTGCACTTTGTGTCCATATTAGGCTGTCTTTCTTAGACTGGTTTATTCAGAATTTTTTCTTTTGGCCAATTACATTTTAGTGTTTCCCAGTAGCCACCAATGACCCTTAGAAATGCAGAGTGAAACAAATATGGGCTGAAATAATGCCCCCATCCAAATGCTTATTCTTTTGTATATTAGCTAAATGATGTTTGTCCTAATGAGCCATCCAATTAATTGTTTTTCTTTAATAAAAAAAAAGTTAAAACTAAATGTAAAAGTGTTGATTTAAAGGAGTGCAAGACTTGCCAGCTGGTAAAGGAAAAATAGTCTTTTCATATTCCCTTTCTGCGGGGCTTGCTTTATTTCCCAAAATCCCAAACTGAAAACTGCAACAAATCAGTCTTGCCATGTGACATCAGATCACTTGTGTAATAGACCGGGACTTGGAAATCCTTTCCATGCCAATGCACCTTCACCCCATGTCACAATGGCCTTCTATGCAGATGTTTTTATATAAGGCTAGGTCTACACTACCCGCCTGAATCGGCGGGTAGAAATCGACCTCTCGGGGATCGATTTATCGCGTCCCGTTGGGACGCGACAATCGATCCCCAAATCAGCACTCTTACTCCACCAGCGGAGGTGGGAGTAAGCGCCGCCGACAGAAAGCCGCAGAAGTCGATTTTGCCGCTGTCCTCACAGCGGGGTAAGTCGGCTGCGATACGTCGAATTCAGCTACGCTATTCACGTAGCTGAATTTGCGTATCTTAAATCGACTCCCCCCTGTAGTGTAGATGTACCCTAATAAAGACCCTAATCAGGATTGGGGGCCACTAGGTGCTGTAAAAAACACAGAGGTATAATAACTAGCTCTTATATAGCACTTTTCCTCAGTAGATCTCAAAGCACTTTACAAAGGAGGTTGGGGAAACTGAGAAACAAAGTGACAAACAAAGTGACTTGCCCAAGGTCTCACCATTGGACAGTGGCAAACCTGGAAATAGAACTCTGCTCTCTTGAGTCCCAATTCGGTACTCTATCCACTAGCCCACACTGCCTTTCTCTGCCTGCCAGGTGACAGTGGTAAAGATTCATAGAAAACAGTTAAAGTGAAGGGCGTGCTCTGCTATAGTGAGGGTATGGTGATTAACTCCTTGTAAGAGCACACCCACAGGAACTTTCAAACCCCTGGCAGAACGGTACCTCTCACCCCGTGACTACTTCGTTTCCTTAATAGCCTCTTATCTTTGTCAAATGATTTTCAAAAGTTTGAATAAATGACATCAGCCAGTTTTCCTTTATTTGCTGTTTTGGTGATCTGCTCGGAGAATCTTAATGGACGAGAGGCGCATAATTTTCCTTCACAAGAATTCATGCTGCTTTGTCCTTTTGTCACATTGAACTAGGTGTTTTGTTGTTCTATTTTGTAATTATCAGCCAGCAGTGGATGAAATATGAAATTTGGAATGATGCAGAAAATATCTGGGAGATTACTTCAGTTATTTCACACTATGTGGTTTTTCTTAGATTCAGATTCTTAGCTGATGTAAATCAGCATTGCTCCCTGGATTTCAATGCTGGCCCTCAGTGAGCTACTTAGTGTAGTACAGATATGAGATGAAAAAGAATCATGCGGTAGAGTCCAGTTTAACTTCAGCGATGTCACGTTGGCAGGACACAGTGAGTG
Organism: Trachemys scripta elegans; assembly: GCF_013100865.1. Classification (NCBI taxonomy): domain Eukaryota; kingdom Metazoa; phylum Chordata; order Testudines; family Emydidae; genus Trachemys; species Trachemys scripta. The sequence continues at coordinate 8,549,134 of NC_048315.1, read as the reverse complement.
AGTGGCCTGAGACACTTCATTTGATGCATTCTCAGTGGAACGTCGGTCTGTTGTAGAATTTCAAACAAATTGCATGGTTTTTTTTGCTGCATGTGTGCCTTATGTATTTATACATGATGGGGAGATTTTAAAAAGCACTCAACCTTGGCCTAATTCTGCTGTCATTGAAGCCAGTGGAGTTTCACTATTGACTCCATTGGAAACAGTTTTAGGGTATCACCGATTCTGCAGGGATAGAGTTAGGTCAATGCAGCGTGCTTCTGAAAATCCCACCCTTTAGAATCTAATGTGATGCATATTTTCCTGCAGACATTATTCTTGCTAATTGGATACATTGGCATCTGTGGAACATTCCTGTGTCTGTCACAGGTTCTAGCAGTCAAACACAGACACACACAGTGGTATGTAAGCCATGCTCTCATTGTTGGCTTGGCCAGTCTACAAGTGCAGGGCATTGGTTAGGAGGAAGGACGTGAACTTCTCAGTTCTGCAGTTACTCAGCAGTTTCTCATTCCCTGGGGGGTTTGTACAGTACATATCCCGCAGTGGGTGTGATGTTGCTGCACCCCTTCCTCCTGGCTTCAGGGGGGAGTAGGGAACAGTTTTCAGCTGGCACTCAGCTTCCCTACTAGAGCTGTCCTTCTGGCTTTGGTTGCGTGCAGTCCTGTCTTCATGGGGAAAGCTCAGTGGCTTTCCACACTCCTTACCGACATTCTTCTAGGGACTGCTTAGTTTGCATGTTCTCTTCCTGCTCCTTTCCCCACTATGGTAACACCAGAAATTGGCCTCTGTATTTAGCAGTGTCCATCTTATTGTCACAGCCAGGCAGCGGTCAGCCAAACCTAGGAGTCAGAGCCAGAGTCTGCAGTCATGAGACAGGAGTCAAGAGCTGGGTAGGTCAGGATACCAGGAGATCAGAGACAGGAGACAAACTGGAGATCAGAACCACGAGTCAGATGCCAGGAGTCACGCCGGGTCGGGATGCCGGGGAGCAGGAGCAGGGTGGAGCCCAGTTTGGCCACTTTCCTGTTCCTGCTCCTGACTTAAGTAGGGACAGTGGGCCAATCAGTCTCTCTGGGATTCTGTCAATCGGACCTCAGGGGCAGAGCCTCAAACTGGGGCTGGTCTTCATGGGTCCCAGTTAAGCAATTGTCAGCAGACTGCCAGGTGGAGGGCTGGAGTGTGGCTGCTCCCAGAAACCCCGCAGACCCAGATTCGAGACCTGTAGGTCATGACACTTACCTGCTTCTCCACTTCCATGTATTTCAGAAGCTAGCTGGCCAGCTCCTCCCCTCCTGACTTCTCAAGACATCTTCTGACCTCCCTTTTTGGTGTTGCTGGACTAGACACTCCTCCAGTGCTGCTGTTGCCATATTTACTGGGCCTGTAACCCTATGAGGCTGAGATACACCCAGACTAACACAAATGCCTCACCTTTGGCAAGAACAGGGCTGCCCAAGGAGAGAGGCACAAACTAGCCAGCTACCCCCTGGCGGTGCTGGGATGCACAGTTAAGAGTATGCAATGTCCCCTGAGCCTTTTCCCAGAAGGCAGTTCAAGGAAAAGGAGGACCATTCTTTAGGGGCAAGAGCCCCCAGCCTCTAGTTCACCAATAACACTTACATTTCAGCTAGCTTCCGGTTCTGCTGTGGAATTTTACCCAGCTATTCTCCACGGTCCCTGGGTGAGGAGGGGTGGGAGACCTGCTAAAGGAATCCCAGGTTTAGGGCCTGTTAAGGAGAGAGGGGGAGAAAGAAAAAGGTGGGGTGGATGAAGATGTCATTGGAGCTTCGCATTGAGCTGGGGATAAAAAGGTATAGGCTGTTGTTGTTTGGTGTCATGGATAATTAAAATGAATCCTTACAAACAAAACATGTCATACCTACTCCGTCCATGATACGAAAGCCATGATGCTCTGAGCATCTTTCTTTGGTCGCTCCTTTCACTGCACTAACTTAAAAGCTGCCCACGAGAGAGTAGATGATGCATGATGTAGGCACAGGACTGAGTCATTGCATTGCTGATGTGTCTGCGGATGAATTACCAGATCCAAAAAAGAGAGCGAGAACTGGTGTGTGGGTGGGAAGGGGAGCTGGCGCAGATGCCTAAAGATGACACACAGCTAGTTATGGAGCGCTGGGAGAGTACTTAACTTTATCAGCTAGAAATCCATCCTGGGCTGACTACTGGGCAACCCACTGGTAAGTGTGTGTTATAGGTCCCCCTGTGTGCCAATTTGCAGAGGATACAAGTTGCAGACCCCATCTACAAAGCCTTGGTGGTTAAGCTCGAGCCATAGCAGCTCATGCTTTGAGTTCCGGAGGTCCCCTGGTCTGTCAGCGAAGAGGGCAGCCATCACTACTGCACCTCCAGATTTAGCAACTGAAGTTCATAATGCTGAGATCTCTCTCTCTCTCTCTCTCTCTCCCATCTTCAACAAGTTGTCATTCTACATAGTGGGAAAATGAAGGTAACTTGGCTACTGTTGTTGGTGAGCCTATTTCTAGGTTCGCTTCTCACTTGTAAGCTAATTTTAGCTCACCCATTCTGCTTCTGTTGCCATTTATAAAGCTTAGAATGTCAAACGCAATAGTAAATGAGTAGTATGAAAGCGAAAAAGAAAATGCCAGAGAGGCATTTAATAAATGACGTGGGAGTAAGATTTAATAAATGGACGTGGGAGTAAGATTATCTCCAAACATTTAAAAACAAACCAATCCCAGGATATGCTTTTCCTAAAGAAGTAGGCTATTTTGCAAATAGAAACAGAGCATGTTGTCTGTGTGGGGTGTAAGGGGTGGGGATATGTGGTGGGGGTGATTCTCTCTCTTTAAAAAATAATTTTGCACAGTGGTGTGTAGAATGCAGTAGATATTGGTATTTATCATTTATGTTGTGGTAGCACTTATTTGACCACATCTGGGTTCCATTATGCCAAAGGCTGTACAGCCAGAGAATAAACAGTCCTTGACCCAAATAGTTTACAGTCTAAAAGTTAGAACAGGTGGATCAGGGTGGGAACAGGGGATTGCTGGCTAACAAAAATAATAGGATGCTTTAGCATAGATGAATACACACATTAGCTATTGAATTTCTCCAAAACTTCTGTGTATCCTTCATATGCCCATAAAGTAGAAGAGAATTTAGCACTTTGGAAAACTGGCCCTGGTTTGACAGCCCCTGCCGCTTCCCCCCAATAACATGCACAGCAAAGGTGGCAGCAAAGGTAAACTTGTCCACACTGCCACGTCTGCTTAAACCCTGTCCTTGGAGGAGGTACCTGCCTCTAGGGATTAGCCATTCGTTCAGCCAGAATGGGCGGTCTGGTTCTTGGGCTCTCTGCTGAGACTGGCTGAGCGGTTGCCACACATGGTGGATTTTTTTTCACTAGAGGCCTGATTTGAAGTCAGGGGAAGGACTCTGACTTCAATGGGCTTTGGATCAAGATTGAAATACTGAAATGTGGCTAATTCATCCATTCATTAATACATAGGAACCACCAACCGGCATCCTGGTGGTGGCGGTAACTTTCTGCTCTGAAGTGGAATAGATTAAAACTGCCAACCTAGAAGTTAGCTGTACAGTCCCTGAAATCCAACCATCAGATAGTGATCAAACCTGCAGACAAAGTGAACGCTATCTTAGTCCTTAATCATGATGACTACATCAACAAGGCTAATAGACAACTCTCTGGCACCACTGAGTCTATCAAGAATTAAAAGACACCCCACACACACCACAGTTCACACATGAATTTAAAGATACTGTGAAATCCTTCACAAACGACTCCACAACCCATCCCAGGGTTCTACATGCTTCCCAAGATACACAAACAAGGGAACCCAGGTAGACCCATCATATTGGGCCATGGCACTCTCACTGAAGGAAAATCAGGACTGCATAAAGGGTCAACTTGCTCCAAGACACTACTGACTTCCTCCAGAAACTAACAACCACCTCTAAAACACCATGCTTGCCACTCTGGATGTCACCTCCCTATGCGCCAACATCCCTCACCATGACAGCATCGCTCCCTGCCTCACATACTTACAAGATAACATACAGCGTTCAAAAATCCACCCCAAAAACATTGCCAAGATCATCCATTTCATCCTCACCCACAACCTCACATTTAGCAGCAAACATTTTGACCAAACCATGGGAACAGCCGTGGGTATTCAGATGACTTCTCAATATGCCAACCTCTTCGTGGGCCCCCTTGAGGAAGAATATCTGGATAGATGCACCATGAAGCAAGTGATATACCTGAGATACCTACAGTGATCTTTTCATCCTCTGGAAAGAAAACCTAAACTACCTCATAGATTTCTGAATACCATGATCAGTTTCAGTACTGGAACTCTACAAATGACTATAAGAAACCCACAGATCGTTACACTTCCCTCCAAAGATACAGCAAACACCCCAGACACACCAAAAAATCAGTTATCTACAGTCAGGCACTCATATACTATAGAATTTGCTCCAAAGAGAAATTCCAGGATACACACTGAAACATGCTTATTCACTAAATAAGGACACTCCACCAGAGAAGTAGATCACCTCATGAAAAGGACCCCCCAAAAGCCCCAGGAGAACCTGCTTCAATAAATGGGGAAAAAAACCACTGACCAAACATTCCTAGTTGTCACCTGTCACCCCACACTGGAACCCATACAGGATATCGTCAAACAATTACAACCCATACTTGGTGGGGACCACATCCCGAAAAAATCTTTCTTGACCCCCCCCTCTTTTGGCCTTCAAACAGCCCCCCAACCTCATCATCAGAAGCAAGCTCCCCACAGATCAGGACCTACCAACTCAAAGTGGCACCAGACCCTGCCAGAACAACAGATGCAAAATCTGAAGACATATCTTCACTGCTACGATGATCAGTACCCCCACAACACAGCTCTCAAGGTTCTTGAGTCCTATACATGCCTATCACAACATGTGGTGTACCTCATCCAGTGCCTTAAAAGCCCCAGCAATAATCATGTGGGTGAAGCCAGACAAGCACTATGCTCTCGAATGAACTCATACAGAAAAATGATAAGACCAAAACACTACATCACCCATGGGCAAACACTTTTCACAAAGCAGTCACTCCATATCTGATCAATACTCGTCCTCAAAGGAAACCTGCACAACACCTTCAAAAGACGAGTCTGAGATTTAAATTCATAACACTACTAGATACCAAAAATCATGGCCTGGCTTCATGGCTCATTACAACCATATGTAACACACACCTACCGGCTTACTCTTAATGGCCCACTTCGGACGCCTTTTCCATAATGGTCTCTTATTGCCTACTCCATTTCAAGTGGCCTCCTACAACATGTTACCCCTTATGCTTAACAATTTGTCCCAATTTATATTTAGTTCAGACACTGATTTCCTTCCCCAGACCTGAAGAAGAGCTTTGTGTAGTTTGAAAGCTTGCCCCTTAAATCAACATCAATTGGCCTAATAAAAGATATTACCCCACCTAGCTTGTGTCTCTGCTATCACGGGACCATCCCGGCTACAACTCTGCCAACAGTCTAGGTTATAACTACCAACCTAGAGGGTAAAAGCTTTGTGTGTCATTTGCAATCCCCTAAGCTATACAGTCCCCCTTTTTAAAAGCTGTGGTGTGTTTTTAGTAGGTGTAGTAGAATAGTAACCTGAGTCCCCAGCTGAAATCGGGGTTCTGTTGTCCACAAGCATAATAAGCAGCAGTGACTGCCCCTAAGAGCTTATAATAACAATAGATAGGACAAGACAGTGAAAGGGTGAGCAGGGAAACAGAGGAGAAGAGACTTGTCTGAGTTCACACAGCAGGTCAGTGGTTGAACCAAAAATTCCATCTAGAACTCCTGCCTCCCATACAGTGCACCATCTACTAGACAACACTGCCTGTCCTGCTAGTATTTTACTTCCGCTCTTTGCACTTTAGTTTTCTTCTCCGTACGCACTAGTTCTGAATGCATTTTAATAATGATGAATGTAAAAGATACTAAGATTTATTGTAGGTGACAATATGCCCCAGGCTGCTTTACAGTTGAGGAGTGCAGTGTGAAGAAGCAGGCTTTCTGGGCACAATGTGGAAAATTGGCTCTTTATAGGGTTTGTCTTCAAAGAGACTTACCAAGTGGCCTTGCTGTCAGTGCACTCACATCATTTGAGAAACGGTTGGTGATTTAATGTGGCCATAAGGTTGCAGTTGGGTTGTAACCTTGGCTTTCCCTTCAGACATGTAAAGGGACATTTTAAAGGCCCACAGGTTGAAGGGAGATAGCAAATGGAAAGTTATAGCCAAGCTAAGTGATAATGACTAGGACAGGAGAAGCCCTGCTTCTATATGCATGTAAATATATTTAGTTTTTGAGCAGTCTTCTATTCTGTTTAGTGCCTCAATAACAACACTTTGTCCTTTTCTAGTACCTTTTGTATGAAGATCTCAAAGCGACCACATTCGTTATGCTCAGCAGCACTCTGCCAGATAGGTATTATCACTCCCCATTTACACATGGGTAAACTGAGTCACAGAAAGGTTTACGTGACTAGATCATGTATCAAGTTAGCGGTAGAGCCAGGAATTAAACACAGGAGCCCCAACTCCAGTCCCTAGCTCTGACACTGGGCCACAGTGGCTTTTGATGTATGTGTGCTGCTTGTAGAAGGGGACTGCCTCTTCATTATGTGTCCATAAGAGCGTAGCACGATGGGGCCCCGACCCTAAATGAGGGTCTAGGCACTACTATATTACTGCTACAGATAATGTGTACAGCTAGGATGCCACAGATCACGTCAAGCTGCAGCAAAACTTGGCTTCTTATCATGATCTCACATTCCAAAACTGCTTTCACCAGGCCGTTGAGCCAAGTACATTGCTAATGGTTCTGGGAGATTATATTACGCCACTGTTGTGGACTGCAGTGTGAAGCATCTGGCAGTAATGATAGGCACTGCCTGCAGATGTATTCTCATTCAGGCTGGTTGAAGGCCTGCAGGAGAGGGAGTGGGGGAGGCAAGGCTGGAGTGAAGTTGTTTTAGAGGCGAATGCTGTGGGATTGTTCAGGTTTGTCTGTTCTCTCAGAGATGCGCAATGCCAGGCAGCAGCTCCCTCTGCGATCACAAGGCGGTGTAGGTCTGAGTGAAGGACACTGCAGAATGCCTGTAACTTGGATGCCTTCCTCCAAAAGAAAGACACAAAAAGACAACATAGACATGGTGCATTTAACTGCTGCAGGCTATGAAATGTGCCGTGATTAAAATGGGTTTTCAAAGCCTGCTGGATTGGGGTAGGAGGGGAGGGGAGGGGGCTTGCCAAGGGGGGGACAGCAAAGAAGAGGGACTGCTCCAATGCTAAGACTTGTCAAGTACTTTATTGGACAGATTAGAGTGATCTATCCCAAGAAAATATGGAAGATGTTGTTCCATTCTGTCCTGCAGTCACTGACCTCCCTGTCACAGTCTGAGCATCTATTAAGTGACTAGTTATTCCATACTCCTCACCCCTGGTTTGCCAAACTTTGAGGGCCTTTTAAAAAGAACACATTTCCCTCTATTCCTTCATGTAAATAGACCTTTACAGCATTACTAGGTGAATATAGATTTTAGTATTACATGAACAGTAGTTGCGGCTTGCAGTTGCATGAACAACATGGCATCTCATAGGTAAACTAATCCAACTTGCTGTCAATTATTCCTTGCTGGCAAGACAAGGTTGCCTTGTCTTTGGGTGGTAAGCAGTTTTTTGTGCATTGTGAATACAAGAACACTCCCTCTCCCCTGACCGCCTCCCCCAAAATAGCTCTGGTTTCTTTGGTAAGTTGTAGCCATGTTTTCCTGAAACATCTTGGTGTTGAGAGCTAACAGCTCGTTTTGTTATGCTGGGTACAACAGGCTTTTCACTCCCCGTCTTGACAACCCATGGTTCCAGCAAGTTTGCCTGCTCAGTCCTGACCCAAGAATACTCCAGTATAATATTAATTCTCAAGACCAGAGTAAACAAAAACAGTGAATTTTAGCTTCTGCTATTTTCGCCTTCGAGTTAAAACTTCCTTTGTTTGGTAACTGAACCTGAAGAACATCCCGCATGCAGGGAAGGTGCCAAAATCTGGAGATTATTAAGGTGAACTGCAAACGCTGAAATGAAGAATTTGTTTAATATCCAGATTTATGGGCTGATTGCCCCCATTAACCAGGCAGTTGGGAGAACCTAACTTTGAAATATCTCTCTATATATATTTCCACTTTGTGAAATCCACTGGCACTTCCCAGTTCAGGAAAAATGTCCTAGATTGTATCATGTAATGTCACCGATGCTACATGGTTGTCGTCAAATTCGACATGGTCCAGTGGATTTTATTTGATCCCAGCATGAGCCATTTGCTACATGATGAAGAATGGGGCAGGTAACCAACTGCTCTGCATTTCTCAGGTCAGTGTACAATGGCAGCTTCTCCTGGCCCGGGTTGGTAGTGACCAAAAGTTGTTACCATCTGATGTCCCTTCAAGGACTTGTGTGGGATGAGTTTGGTAATCTCCACTGAGTTCCCAGTGAAAAGGTCTCTTTTCTCACAAGAAAAGCAAAACAACTCTGCAGCTGGCAATGACAGACCTTTCCACTGCAAGTCTCAGCAGAGAGGTGTGGTGACATCAGTATGGAGAGTGAACTACCGTCTCAGGCAGGGCACTAGCCGGGTGAGCTGAGTCTTGGGATCTATTCTTGGTGTAGCTCCTGATCCACTGGAGCAAGTCACTTCCCCTCTCGGTGCCTCAGTTTCTCCATCAGCAAAACAGGGACAATAATGCTTTAGCCATTTTTTGTAAAGCAGTTTGAGATCTATAGATGAAGTGTTCAGCTGTGGTTAAAGGTGCTCCCTACAAGTCAGACTGGGACAAATTGACAGAGCAATGCAGGGAGAGCTGATGTTGCCACTGCTTGTGCTACACACTCCTTTGTGGTAAGAGAGTTAACCAGAGTTGCCAATCCAGCATCTTGCATGAGTATTAAATCCCCACCCAAAGGATCCATTCCCAGCTCAGGGAGGAATGCTTAATCTCTTGAGATTATCTTTAGTGTTGATTGGGTATGTTCATTTGCAAGGTTTTAAGAGTGGCATTTCCTCTCTTCCCCCCACCCCCCAGTGAGTTTTTTGTTTTTAATTCCAAGTTAAAACTTCTTTGCAGCTTGCTAACATTCTCCTTATGTCCTTGTGGGCTGTGAAAATCATAAATTAAGATCATCTTTCTGAAACCAGCGGTAGTCTGTTTTGTGGTTGCAGAAGCTAATTACTGGGTTATTGTTTCTAACGGTGTTAATCCAAACTTCATTTTCCTGTTAATTGTTCCTCTAGCCAGGCTAGATTGTTTTTTATCATTCTGAATATTTGCAATGAAAGCTGCTCTGAGGTGTAACCAATGACTCCGTGACATTTTGAGCAGTGGTGAAGCTGAAGAATATGATTGAGAAATGAAATGATACACCTCCACTGATCACTCCACTTGAATTTGCCTGAGGAAATTGAATTGGGCATACTCCTGATAAATAGCCCTCTGATTAAAAACAAACAAAAAGGGAAGTTGCAGAGGTGGTTGCTGAACTTTTTCATCTAGTACTTAGAGAGAACACATGAGAACATGGAATTGTGTTGTGTACTTGTTGCCTGAAGAAGGATTTTTGCTTTTATAGGAGGAGCAGGGAGGAAGTAACATCAAGGTTTTTTTCCATGGCCATTCGGGTTTCAACAAGAGGGATGACAACTGTTGGCCACAAAACTCAAATTCATGGGAAGCCTGCCATATTGCATTTTTAGACTCGAAACTCACTGGAAACGTTATTGAAAGGTTATGTCAAAGATTATAGCATTTTGCTTGAATTTAGGGTCAGTTTCCCATTCCAGCCCTTCTGGTCCTCCTTAAAACTTTCCACTGCCATGATGCCTACAAAAAAAAACCTCAACAGTGGCTAGGTGGCTGGCTTGCTATGACCACTGTTTTTAGGAGGGTGTTTCATTGTTTCCTTGTGTTTTCCCCCATCTGTTGTATCCACCTATTGTCTATATTCTTTAACACTGAAATTGTAAACTCTTCTAGACAGGGGCTGTCTCCGTTGTGTTTGTATAGTGCCTAGCACAACGGGGCCCTAGCCTCTAGGTGCTTCTGTAATACAAACCAGTAATAAGAAATAAGTTTCCCCTGAGCGTCACTTTGAATTTAGGGGGGCTAGAACCTAAATCTTAATGCGAACTTTGTGGAGAAACCTTTTATGAACTGAAATGGAAGCTGATGGTTGCCTGAATTGCTGCGAGATGAAGCAGCCCTCATTAAGGGCCGCCCCAGATAGTGGGGGAATTTTGAGCTTCATTCCTAACTACCACAGTAATCAGGTTAGTGTCTTCAAGTGCAGGGTTGAATTGGTGGGTAAAGAGACACTCAGTCGAGCTTGGGGGAGTGGTAGGTCCTGTTCTTCTTCCGTTTGATCTGTTTCTCCATTACTTTTTTTTTTTGGTCTGTTTCTCTTATATTTGTCTAGATACTTGTATGGTCCCTATCTCCATAGTATCTGAGTATTTCACAAACACATGGGAGCCAGAGAAGCATAAGGCACAGAGGGATTAAGTGACTCGCCCAGGGTTATACAGTAAATCTGTGGCAGAGCTGGGAATTGAAACCCAGATTGTCTGAGTCCCAGTCCAGGGCCTTAACCATCCTCTTCTCTAGATAGATGCAACATACACCTCCAGAGGCCTATGCTGAGATTTTGAATTAACAAATGTGGAAGGATTTTTTTCTTTTTTCCTTCTCTTTCTGTCTCTTTCTTTAAAAGAGACTGTTGTGAAACCCTATCACTCAGTCTGGTGACTATCCATGAAGCTCTCATTCACACAGCTCATGACATTGTGAACCAATAAACATTTTGAGGAGAAGGGAAGAGGGCAAATCCATGTAAGTTGATCCCTCTGTGGTGCTCTAAACAGCAGGGAGGCTGAAGCTATGAGAACAGACCCTTTATTTAAAATGGTGGGAAAGTCGCTTGCTTGTTTCTCCCTCAGCCAGTGGATGTATTCCTTCACTGAGGACTCACTGCTACCATCACCATCGCTGAGGAGAAGAGGAAGGAATACACTGCTGGTACTGCCATGGCCTTGCCTGAGTTTACAGGACATGCAGAGAGCGAGTGTCTCCATTTCAGATGCCTCTCTTGTTCATAATGTCTGTTTAACCTATTTCGCCTGCCTCCTTTTAAATCTTTTGCAGCTGGTCTCATCAGTCACCCACAATTCATATATCCAGCAAAGAGCACTCACAGTAACAATGCTTTTCCTTTACATAGCAGCATCCTTCTGAGGACTGCAAAATGTCTTGCACATCTGACTTCCAATCCCAACGCACCTGTGTTGCAGGATGTATATTGTCCTCATTTTGCAGATGGAGAAACCGAGGCACAGAGAAATGAAGCCACTTGTATAGGATTATAAAGCAAGTCAGTGGCAGAGGTTGGGGTGTGTGGGACAGGGGTGCTGGAACAATTTGTATAGTGGGGGTGCTGAGAGTAATTGAACCAAATTGTAAACCCTGCATATGATGGAAACCACTTCAAGCCAGGGGGTGCGCCAGCACCTCTAGTTCCAGCACCTATGGTATGGAACCCAGGTTTCCTGTACGCTTTAATCATGACTCTCAAATACTTCCAGTTTCCTCCAGTGGCTCCCCTTTCCTCTCCCTGCTCTTCTCCCACTATACCCACTGAGCAATCCTGACCCAGGCACTCACAGGCAAAACAGTGACATCAGAAGAACTCTAGAGGCATTTCATTCCAAAGTTCGATGGATTCTGGCAGATCTGTTGGCAAGATGCGAGTGTTTTGACATCGTTGTTGGCGGAATCTGAGCATTATTGCTTTGTGAAGTGTTGCGAGCAAGCTAAGTAAATAAGATCTGTCGTGGGGTTTGCAATAGAAAGTGGAAGAGTAGGTGGTTTTGTTTAAAATACTCCCATTACAGTCAGTTAACCTTTATGTTACCTAAATGAAAATTATGTAAACCTGAAATTTTCGCTGATCAGGTTGCCTAGGAACAGGCGGTCAGTTTTCATAAGACAATGAATACACAGTCACTGATAGGGCTATTAGGAACAGAGGCATTTAGCCATATTATTCTACCTCCCTGGGTTTGTCTGGTGTAATTACCTGTTTTCACGTAGGAAGCACGCCCACCTGTGCTTGCTCATTCAAGTAGCGGGGCCTGTGGAAGAGATGTTTCCCTGCTTAAAGTGAATCCACCAGCCCAATCTGCATATGCTAAACGTTGCCAATTCTGTTCTTCATTGCTGCGGGTTAGAGGTTGGTGTGTTCAGTCCACAATCAGAAAAGCAGATGCTTTTGTTGTTTGCATTATAATTGTGACAAGGGGCCCCAACCAAGGTCAGGGCCCCACTGTGCTAGTCACTGTACAAACATGTCGTAAGAAGCAATTTCACAGAGCTTGAGTTCTAAATGGACCAATTCAGACAAAGGGTGGGACTGGAGGGGAGACAGAAAATTCATTTAGGGATTTACCTAAGGATCAAATCAGTGGCAGAGCCCAAGCCTAGACCCCAAGTCTTCTGATTCCTCATTCCATGCCTTTTCCACTGGCTTGGTTCTGGTGCATGAGGCAAAAATCTGTTCTGAAGTTCACACTGTCAAAGCACCCGTGTACTCGCTTGGTTACGCTTGTGTTTGCAAGATTTTAAAAAGTTATTAATTAGAGATTTGTTTTATGGTTTAAATGGTATTAAGAAACTTCAAAAGATAAAGGGAATAACTAGAAGAGAGAGAATGTGGATCATTTACTGGTAGGATTTAAAGAAATTCCTCTGCCGGGTAGAAATATTGATTCTTTATTCACGTTTAAAATGGAGCTTTCTGTAATGATCACCAATAGTCATTTTCTGTTATCACTCGTAATAGAACTGTGCCAATGACTTTCCTTCATTCATTCCATGCCTGCAAAGAATCATTTGAGAGTAAACAGAGCATAGGTTTTTGTTTCAGAAATAGGACAACTTATTAAACCTGCATTTTATCATTTTAACAGAGTTTTGCTATGTGTTTAAAGAGACATGCACATATTTATTCTTTTTAGATTCGTTTACACTGGTGGACTATTTTTAAAGTTCACATTTGGGGAAAAAAAAAACAAAGCTAAAAATAATTTCCCCCCATTTATCTAGCTCAGTTCTGCATTTGACATTTACATGGAATTCATTTGCATCTCATTTGTACATGTTTCTGCTCAATAGGTAGAATGTAAGAAAGCACAACCTAAAGAAGTGATGTTTCCACCAGGGACAAGAGGAAGGGCACGAGGATTACCATATACCATGGACGCTTTTATGCTAGGGATGGGAATGTTGGGTAAGTGTGAAGTAGCCATGGAACTACTGAAACAGAAAGCATCTACCTGTGTTGTCTTCCCCATTTAAAGGTGCAGAGGTGCGTGAATTACTGAGCTTACACACAGTGTGCAACTCTAAAATTTAAACGGTGGGAGTGGGGAAATAATCCTGTCTATGGTAAATGATTAACTTTTTTTTTCTTCTTCCTGGGATATCAAAATTTGCATTTAAATGGATGTTTTAAATAGCCTGTTTTACTCTTATTCACAAAAATAGAATGATGAAAGATGCAGCGTGTTCGTTCTGACTAAAAATGATCTCTTTTCCTTTTTAGAGGAATTGAGTCACACATTATTCCCCTTCTCTTAAAGGTGTCTTTGACAGTTCAGCATAGATAATTGAAAATCTTGCAGCTTTAAATGGCATGCAGGATGGAGAAAGCAGAGGAGATGCATAATAGTGCAGGTCGCAACAATAATTACAGGTTTCAAGGAGACAGAACGGTATTTTAGTTCGGAGTATTGTGTCCAGAAAATACTAATTAAATGGGATAAATGATATTTAATGGCAAAATTCTATTTGTTCAGGAGGTCTTTTAGTTATAATTGGTTCTCATTTGTTTCTGCCTAGATAGTTTCTTTTTTCTATATAATCTGACAACCTCTTTATATACTTTCTTCAGAGTTACCGAGTCAGGATGCAGCAAATCCATTGCCAGCATATTTTTAGAAAAACATACATTGTTGCTCAATCTCCCGCCCCACCCTTTGTATTATTTAACTTTTCCAATAGTTGACCCCTGCTGCGTTCATAGAGTGAGGGTGCTTGAAGGTGTTTCCTAGGCAGAACTGAGTCTTTCCTGTATTAACTAACCAAAAGTCCAAAGTCTATGTGTTTTTCTTTTCCCTACTCCTTCCCTTAATGGTTGGGTTAACCACCAACAATATGTAATGATGGAGGGTGGAAAGGGGGATCAACAAAGCTGAGACCCCTGTTGGAAAATGTATCTAGCTTACCCACCAGGCCAATGACACAGCCAGGAATAGAGCCCAGGTCTCCTGAGTCCCAATCCAAAGCTCTTTCATCCGTAGATCCCAAAGCATTTTACAAAGGAGGTACAAAAAAAAAAAAAGAGCATAGTTATCCCCATTATACAGATGGGAAAACTGAGGCACAGAGAGGGGAAGTAACTTGCCCAAGGTCATCCAGCAGGCCAGTGGAAGAGCGAGGAATAGAACCCAGCTCTTCTGAATCCTAATGTTGTGCTCTGTCTACTAGGCCACACTGCCTCCATTGCCTACAGTCCTGAAACCTTTTCTCTCCTTGCCTCTTCCCCACTCAGTGTTGTTCTTTGGAATTCACCCTGCAGGAGAAACGGACGTGTTAAAGCTCCCACAAATTCTGCAACAGATGGGTCCATCCTCCGCTCTTGTCTCCTCTATATTGTGTTTAATGTTCCTCTTCCTGCTCCACTAACCAGCCCAGGGTCCTGGGGTTTGTTTGAACCAGTGTTACCAACTCTCACCATTTTATCATCTGACTTGAAATTGGAGGGAGAGGGTTCTTAACACCCCCTACCTGCTGGAATCATGTTGTCACCCAAAAATCTCAACTTCCGTGTGTGTGTGTGTGTTTATCTATCTATATCGATAAAATAAGCTTTTTAGGAGACACCAAAGGACAAATAAAAAGAACCCGACATTGATACTTGTTAGTTTCATGATTTTTAAGCCAACCTCGTGATTTTTTTTTGGTGAGAGGAGGGCTGACTTGTGAAATGTTGTGAACTGTTGTCATTAAGAATAATAAATAATTATTGTATTTGTATTGGGGTTGAGCTTAGGAGCCGCGATCCAAAGTTTGGAGCCCCATTATGCTAGGTGCTGCATAATAACAGCTGAGAGAGGGAAGAGATCCCGAATACCCCATACTTCCTTCAGTGGAAGGAGTTAGGTTAAGGGGACTGGGATATTGCTCCCCTGCTGTTCAATCAGTGCATGAAATGATGGTGCTTCCTGAAACTCTGCTGTAGCTGGCACACAGAGGGGGTGTTGGTGTCCCCACGAGAGAGGCTTATAACCTGGGAAGCCAATCGGTACTGTGGAAGGAAAACAAACCAACCTGGCTGTGGCTCTGTTTTTAATCTAAGATTTGTAAGTGTTGTCCTCACCCCTTCTCAATCTACTAAATAATAAAGGCTGAAGTCTTCCAAAATGTGGGTGATGCCTAAAGTTAGGCACCTAAATAAGGCCCCCGAGTCCTTCAGTGATCTTTGAATGGCTGGATCCTTGGCTACAATGCAGCGGTTCAGGGTTCTTCCCACACGAAGTTCATTGCAGGGTCAGGGTGCAAGTGGCCTCACGTCTTCCCGCTGTGGAGCACACAGAGCTCAGGTTAAAGTCACTGGAAGTTGGGCGTGCTCAATACCTGCAACAATCAGGCCATTTATTGATGTTCCTGAAGTCAGGCACCACCAGACTGAGAAAGGACTTTCCCACGGTTTGTGTTTTTACCCTGAATTAGTAGTAGGTCAGTTCAGGGGCCTTGAAGCTGATCTGTTCTTGGATGCAATAGTTCAATCTCTTCAGATGGACATATTTTATTCTCTTCCACTGCCCCCAACTTCTCTCCCTTAATGTGATGCTCAGTTTTGGAAATTTAAAATTTAGGATTAAATTATTCATCCTGTTCTACCAATCCCATGTTCATTTCAACTATCTACTTTCATGCTCCTTAGCACTTTGTTCTACAGTGGTGTCTAGTTTTTTGTTCATGGGAGTTGGTTGAATGCAACCTTGTTAACTAATTCTCCAAGACAGGGCTCGGTCACCTGCATTTAAAAGAGACGCAGTGGAATTATAGCCTAGGCAAAAGGACCAAGGGCAAAATTTTCTTTTCAACTCACTATTGCGAATCCTGACCCTAATGTTCTGTTCTTCCTTTGACATCAATGAGAGATCAGTGCATGTTGAGCAAGAAGAATTTTCAGAGCCAGAGCCCAGCACAGTGATCTGAAAGGAGAATTTAACCCTGAGGCATGTTATGACTAATTTTCACTAGGGCTATCTCTTTGAATAAGGTTGCTTTGAACATTAAAACTAAGAGATGATGAAAGAAACCCTGGGCTAATACATTTATTTCTGTTGAAAGCAAGCAATATGTATGCATTTTGGCAAATTCCTTTCTTTGGCATACAGGTGCCTGTTACTCATGTGCAATGTATGACTTCATTAGATCAACCACACTGGTTCCGTTCCACTGGTTTTCACAGGACCACTCTTAACATGCTCTTATTAGATTTCAAATCATGGGGACTTGCTCTGAATGAATGATTGATTCATGTTGAAGGCCAGATACTTAATTATCTGCTCTAGCTATTTTTTTCCCCTTCTTCCAAGTTCCTGATTGCTGTAGTGGCACCATATTAAATAATTAATTGCTAAATAACAAAGTCACAACACAGAAGTCCAAACCTATCTGCATGACCATTTTAATTCCCATTTTTCAAGGGTTGCCGGTAAAAGTACACTTCAAGGTTGGAAACTGGGCATGTCAGCAAAAGGCTCAGTGAGGAATTTTTGATTTCCAACCTCTGGCAATGACATGCAATGAGGCCCAATCCCTGAGAGGAAGAAGGGTGTAATTAACCCAGCAAACAATGAGGCATACGAAGTAACATATTGCCAGAGGGAGATTTTGAAGTATCTGAATATTTTGCTAAGATCCCAAGAGGCCTTTGTCAGAATTACTCCATTACTAGCTTTAGACATTTAGTTTCACGGAGACTGAGTGAACCGGAGCTGCTCTCGAAAGTTTTTATACGGGTCTCCAGAAGCCCTTGTCCAAGGTCACCTTCTCCAGATGCAGCTCATGAAAAGAAAAGAAAATCAGAAGAAAGAATACACCAGACCACTCAAAGGAAAGAGTGTATAGTGCTTCCCTCAGCGCTATTAAGGAAGTCGGTCTTCCTCATTAATCATTGCTGTCCCAAGAATCTAGCAGCAGCTGGAACCGAGAAGGACATAGATAGCCCTGTTCCGTGATTATTGGTTGATTGGGACAAAATCAGAGTACTTTTTAAAAGGACGTAATTTCTCTAAGAGCGTAGGCAGACTGAGCCCTGTGCCACAGCAGCTACTGGGCTGTCTCAGTCTTTTTGTCATCCAGTGTAAGAGACATGCCCTTCAGGGAGACTAAGAACATTATTTAACCACTCTGCCAAAAGAACAAGTTGGAGCAGTTTTAACCCCAACTAGCTCCTACTCCCTAGTGTCCTACTTCACAGGAAGGAGTAGTGGACTCCGAGACAATCTCTCCAACACAGATGCAGAGCCAGCATCAATGGAGGATTCAGTTTGGGCCAGTTTCGCAAGTAAGAGCCCTGGAAATACAGCAGGAAGCCCATGCGACGGCTTGTGAACTGGGTCTGTGCCCCTTATAGGTAGTGGTAGCACACAGGGTCCTCATCTGACTGAAATCAGAGATGACTTGTACAGGGAGAGTTGGCTTCCCACAACACTAAAACTTGCAGTCCTCCAGCAGGAACTCAAGAAGCCACATCCTGTCCAGCTAATGCCCTGTTATCATATCCAGCCAGCAGCTCTGAACCACGCAGGGCATCTTTGAACTCTCTTAATATAGAGCGTACAGATATGATCACATTGCACCAATCCTGCTGCTTCTGCATTGGTTACTGACCTTTCCCAGGTGCTATGGCCTCATGCATATCTAAAAAGCCCTAAAAAACCTCCAGCAGTGCCACTCACTGGGAATGCCACAGCAAAGAAAGCCCCGAGTCAAACTCATGGGGGTTTTCAGGGGAATGCACCTGGCTGTGGAACTTCCTACCCCGAGCGACTCAGAGTCTTGCGGGACTCTTTCAGCAAGCTTCCCGCAGTGATGGGTACCTTAGAAGTACTGATGTTAATAATAAAGCTGGACCCCTTTTAAATTGCAAACCCCTCCAGAGATGGAACCGCTCAGCCCGTAAAGTGTATATGCTTGGAATGCTACCTGGTGTGAGCATCGAATTTCAGGAAGACGTTGGAGACGTTTTATATCATTGCATAAGCCAGATTGGGGCTCTGCATTACTGCACACGTTCAATTTAGGTAGGCTGAGCTCATGCATAAAAGAAGCTTGTGCCCTTCAAGGAAGGTCATTCCTCCCCCCTTCCCCTCCCCTCCATCAGAGTCTGTTTAATAGAGGAGAAGCTGCCTCCAGGACAAAATTAGGGAAGGGGAACTCTTTATTAGGCATATATTTCCTGGGTGTCTCGCAGAGCATTTAGGAACCTTTCTAGCCTCCAAAATGTAGCACCCTTTGTAGCATTCAGCATCTTCTTCAACAGCCCTAGTCGCCATTCAGTTAACTCTTCCATTTGCTTTGTAACAGGAGGAAGATCAACTGTTTGGACTGAAAGAGAGGAAGGGAGAACATGTCTGCTCTGTAGCAAATGTTCCTCCACCGTAGTTGCTCCTCAATACATAATCTCCCCCATTCACCACTGGGAATTATCTTTGTTTTGCATGCACCTTGACTATGGGTTCTCAATTCGAGGGTCATAGCCACTCTCCCTTTCTGCATGGGCATCCCAAAACCTTTAATTTTGTAACGTGGTACATGACGGAAAAGATTGAAAGCCACTGATCTAGTCCACCTATGAGATTACAGTGCTCCTCATACCCCAGAGTCCAGTCATTTTGGAGTGGTTGGAAACTGAAAGATGCCTCTCAGTCAAAAATCACCTTCCCTTAATAATAATGCTGCTATGTATAAACATCAGAGGACCCGGACCTTTTACAACTGAGCATCACCACTCACAGTACGAGCACAAGGTAGTGGAGAAATCGTACATTTGTCACAGCTGAAGAGCTTGGAAGAGGGAATGTGCTTTAAAGGAGGTTGTTTCCACACAGAAGAAAGTGATGTGAAGATGTTTGGGAGAGGGATGCAAAGGAAGATGTTGTTTAAATACCTACAGATAGTGCCTTTCATCACAAAGGAGGCTTGTACAAACACCAACTTTTACATCCAGATACCTCTGCAGCCCATTGTACAATAGGGTGGGGAACGTTTTGCCCAGAGACAGGCAAGCAAACTATTACTGAAAGCATTGTGAGGTCCTTACTATCCATCCAGAGGTGTCAGGGCCTTGATTTTAAGATCTCCTCAGAAACTGAGTATCATGTGTTTATCTATCTTGAAGGATGAATGGCTGAGTCAGCCCTGCTGGGATTTGATCCTATAATACTAGGTATTTTAAAGGTGAGACTTAGGTTTAGTTTACCTGGGGGATTCTTGCACCAGCATAGCTGCCAGTGCAACCTGCTGGCAGAGACATACTGCAATATTGTAATAAATGCCTTGCACCATAATGCAAACCACTTCTTATACCAATGCAGGATGTCTATGATCGATACTAGCATCAGCACAGTCCTGCACTGGTGTAAATTAACCGCAGTCTAAACAAGCGCTTTGAGGACTAAGCCTTCTCTTCCAGCATCTTAAAACTTAAAGTAATGTATAATTTGTGCTGGCGCCAGAATACCTGAAATGGGATGTCTTCGGTACCGGGCCATTTTTATAGACCAGAGAAAACACCTAAACAACCACTTTGACAGCAGCCCTTCACAATAAGCTACATAATCAGAAGGTGTTGGGTTAACTCTTCCGTAGATACATTGTATCCTTCAAATAATAACACAGATAAGCCACTGAGCACTGCTTACTTGTGTTGGGGAAACTATAATTTGCTTTTATTGATTTGAACATTTGAATTGATTTTAAAAGCAAGGCTCTGTGAGCCCGGACGTGTTCAGACTGTTCACATCTCAACAGTGAGTTTTGTTTATCTTGCACTGCCCATCATGCAGGTAAAGACAGAAAACTTCCAGGTGCAACGCTGCTGATTTGTTGATTGTGTGGACAGTTTTGTTTTGTTTTTGGTGAGAAACTTTAAAATATAGATGCCTGCAAGTCACCAGGGCCTGATGAAATGCATCCTAGAATTCTCAAGGAGCTAATAGAGGAGGTATCTGAGCCTCTAGCTATTATCTTTGGAAAATCATGGGAGATGGGAGAGATTCCAGAAGACTGGAAAAGAGCAAATATAGTGCCTATCTATAAAAAGGGAAAAAACAACCCAGGAAACTACAGACCAGTTAGTTTAACTTCTGTGCCAGGGAAGATAATGGAGCAAGTAATTAAGGAAATCATCTGCAAACACTTGGAAGGTGGTAAGGTGATAGGGAATAGCCAGCATGGATTTGTAAAGAACAAATCGTGTCAAACCAATCTGATAGCTTTCTTTGATAGGATAGCGAGTCTTGTGCATACGGGAGAAGGTGTGGATGTGGTATACCTAGACTTTAGTAAGGCATTTGGCACAGTCTCGCATGATATTCTTATCGATAAACTAGGCAAATACAATTTAGATGGGGCAACTATAAGGTGGGTGCATAACTGGCTGGATAACCATACTCAGAGAGTTGTTATTAATGGTTCCCAATCCTGCTGGAAAGGCATAACGAGTGGGGTTCCGCAGGGGTCTGTTTTGGGACCGGCTCTGTTCAATATCTTCATTAACGACTTAGACATTGGCATAGAAAGTACGCTTATTAAGTTTGAGGATGATACCAAACTGGGAGGGATTGCAACAGTTTTGGAGGACAGGGTCATAATTCAAAATGATCTGGACAAATTGGAGAAATGGTCTGAGGTAAACAGGATGAAGTTTAACAAAGACAAATGCAAAGTGCTCCGCTTAGGAAGGAAAAATCAGTTTCACATATACAGAATGGGAAGAGACTGTCTAGGAAGGAGTACAGCAGAAAGGGATCTAGGGGTTATAGTGGACCACAAGCTAAATATGAGTCAACAGTGTGATGCTGTTGCAAAAAAAAAAGCAAACGTGATTCTGGGATGTATTAACAGGTGTGTTGTGAGCAAGACACGAGAAGTCATTCTTCCGCTCTACTCTGCTCTGGTTAGGCCTCAACTGGAGTATTGTGTCCAGTTCTGGGCACCGCATTTCAAGAAAGATGTGGAGAAACTGGAGAGGGTCCAGAGAAGAGCAACAAGAATGATTAAAGGTCTTGAGAACATGACCTATGAAGGAAGGCTGAAAGAATTGGGTTTGTTTAGTTTGGAAAAGAAATGACTGAGAGGGGACATGATAGCAGTTTTCAGGTATCTAAAAGGGTGTCATAAGGAGGAGGGAGAAAACTTGTTCACCTTCGCCTCTAAGTATAGAACCAGAAGCAATGGGTTTAAACTGCAGCAAGGGAGGTTTAGGTTGGACATTAGGAAAAAGTTCCTAACTGTCAGGGTGGTTAAACACTGGAATAAATTGCCTAGGGAGGTTGTGGAATCTCCATCTCTGGAGATATTTAAGAGTAGGTTAGATAAATGTCTATCAGGGATGGTCTAGACAGTATTTGGTCCTGCCATGTGGGCAGGGGACTGGACTCTGACCTCTCGAGGTCCCTTCCAGTCCTAGAATCTATGAAACTATAGGTGGCTACTTAATGATGGGTTGGATAAACCCAACACTAGGGACGCAGGGGTAAGGGACGAGCTCTAGGCCCAGGAAGCCCTGACCCAACGGGCCTGCTTGGCATGCTTCAGCTGGAGGAGGGCTTAACAGGTAGGGTGACCAGGTGTTCAGTTTTCAGCCAGAACACCCAGTCAAAAAGGGACCCTCGCAGCTTCGGTCAGCACCGCTGACTGGGCCATTAAAAGTCCGGTTGGTGGTGCTGCCAGCTAAGACAGGCTAGTCCCTACCTGGTCTGGCACCACATTGTGCCCCGGAAGTGGCCAGCAGCAGGTCTGGTTCCTAATCAGGGGGGCTCCGCGTGTGGCCCCTGCCCTGAGCACCGGCTCTGCACTCCCATCGGCCGGGAACTGGCCAATGGGAGGTGAAGGGGGGCAGTGCCTGCGGGCAAGAGCAGCGCGCAGAGCCACCTGCGCGCCTCCGCCTAGGAGCCACACCTGCTGCTGGCCACTTCCGGTGCAGAGCGGGGTCTGTGATGCCAGGACAGGCAGGAAGCCTGCCTTAGCACCCCCACTACACCGCTGACCGGGAGCCACCAGAGATAAGCCCGCACCCCAACCCCATGCCCCCCCACCGTCAAACCCAGAGCTGGTTTCTGCAGCCCAAACCCCTGATCCCAGCCCCATCCCAGAGCCCTCACACACCCCAACCCCTTGCCCCAGCCCAAAGCCCCTCCCACATCCCGAACCCCTCATCCTTGGCTCCACCCCAGAGCCCGCACCCCTAGCCCAGAGCTCTCACCCCCTGCCGTACCCCAATCCCCCTGCCTCAACCCGCAGCACTCTCCTGCACTCCAAATCCCTCGGCCCCTTCCTGCACCCCAAACGACTCATCCCCAGCTCAGAGCCCATCCCCCCTCCCACACCCCAACTCCCTGCCTCAACCCAGTGAAAGTGAGTGAGGGTGGGGGAGAGCGAGCCACTGAGGGAGGGGGAATGTAGTGAGTGGGGGGCAGGGCCTCGGGGAAGGGGCAGCACTAGGGTGTTTGGTTTTGTGCGATTAGAAAGTTGGTAGCACTATTAAGAGGAGGCACTGCAGCACAGGCCGTGACTGTGACTGGCAGGAGGAGACAGACCTGTACTCATGACTAGCAAGGGGACTATACCAGGAGGAGGGACCTTTACAGGAAGCATGGACTCCTTAGCCCACGGAGGCCTTTGTCACAGAAGACAACCACAAGCCACGACACATCTTAGGGAGGGACAGAGCGGTAGGAAGAGACTCAGGGGAGGTTGTTAGCTGGACTGTAGGTAGTGAATGTCGTCCTTACGATACTCCAGAGGGCCCTGGATCAGAACCTGGTGGAGTGGGTGGGGCCAGATCCCTTATCTCTCCCTGCAGTTATTGACGTGGACTCTAACCACGAGGCTGGGGACTCTCCTGCTCACAGAGTGGAAATGTGCTCTTGTGGCTAGAGCTGAGGACAGAGAGTCAGGAGCCCGGTTAAATGTCCTTTCCCTGACATCAACTCCCTGCGCAACCTTGGGCAAGTCACTTAAGTCAGTGTTTCCCAAACGATGGATCCCAACCCATCAGTGGGTTGCCGGAAGGTTCTAGATGGGTCACCATGCCTCAGGGGGAATAAAAAAATGGCCTATTGCAACCAGTAGCCCTTAACTGGTCACGTGCGTGGTGGTACCAGCCGCTATAGCAGTCTTCTGACTACAGCGCACAGGCCACATGGCTTGGAGCGCTGCCAGCATGAAACCCGGGCCCACTATGCGTTCCAGGCCCTTGATGTGCCAAAATGGAGCCACCTGCTCCTCTTGGCACTGGGAACTGGGAAGCAGGATGAACAGACATGAGGCTCACGAGCTGGGAGAGGTAAGAAGCAGGGAGTGGGGTAGGAAGCCAGGGGCTCCTGTGAGTGGGCAGTAAGAGGGCTCCCTCAGGGGCTGAGGAAGGCTCTTGGGGAGGGGTGAGAGTAGGGGCTCTAAGATAAGATCCTCCCCTCCCCCCCCCCCGAGGTGCACCTCTGCCAGGCTAATGGGCGGTGCCTGAGAGGGAAGAGGTGAGTCAGGCGGGGAGGTGCGGCAGCACGGCTGGGGGATATCACGGTCAGTACCCCCTGCTTTAAATGGCGCTCTGCAGCCCCTGACCATGCCATACTCCCACTCCCCTTCCCTGTCAGCCTGACCGATAGTCTATACGTAACGGTGGGTCACAAAAAGAGAGAAAATGCAGTTGGTGGGTCACCTTAATAAAATGTTTGGGAATCAATGAAGTTTTAAAAAAGAACAGGAGTACTTGTGGCACCTTAGAGACTAACAAATTAGAGCATAAGCGTTCGTGGACTACAGCCCACAGCTATATGCATCCGAAGAAGTGGGCTGTAGTCCACGAAAGCTTATGCTCTAGTAAATTTGTTAGTCTCTAAGGTGCCGCAAGTACTCCTGTTCTTTTTGCGGATACAGACTAACACGGCTGCTACTCTGAAACCTGAATGAAGTCTTAATCGCTCGGTGCCTCAGCACTGTAAAATAGGAATAATGTCACTTCCTTTATCCTGCCCTTTGCCTGTTGAGATTGTAAGCGTTTCAGGGCAGGGACTCTCTGGTTTTATGCATTTGTGCAGCACCTAGCACAGTGGGGATCCTAGTTGGGCCCTCTAGGCACTGCTGAAATACAAGTAATAATACTAATGACATGCTGTGTGATCTTAGATAAATCACTCAGCCACTCTGTGCCTCAGTTTCCCTGTTGGTAAAATGGCTTTAATAGCTTCTTTACAGAGTATTAACAGTTGAATATTTATCAAGTGCTTTGATATCACCAGAAAAAAAAAATTCTAAGTAAAAAAAAAAATATATATATTATTTCCCATTTATTTTGTCTTATAAACTGAATGCAAGTTTCATCTCTATTGGATGCTTTTCTATTTAAAGACCACTTGAATTTATTACACAGTGGGGTATTTGGCTCTACTGCTGTTTTTCATGTGTTTCCTATAGCTACAATAGGAAATACTACGCAGTGGAATTGTAAAGGCTGGTCAAACAGCATTCACTGTTCCATCGTGTGTAAAGCTAGATGAAATTTTTTGGCGGGAACTTGTATGTGGAAAAATGCAGATTCTGCAACACTGAAATGTTTAATGACTTCCTGTCTATTTTGCTGAATTGTTCATGTTAGAAGAAAAATAATTCTGAAGTAGTGTAAATATTTCAGTTTGACATTTTCTAAATGAAACATCCGGAGTTTCTTGGTTGAAATGACTTGGTTTTGTAATTTCCTTCTATTTTATTTACAAAAATGCAAAAACATTTTTAAAAAACCACTTAAAAGTTAAACAAAATGTTTTGTTCAATCGGAAACTTTATTTATTTATTTATTTGGCATTTCCATTGTGACAACATTTTCAAAACATTTTGTTTTCAGGTCTAATGAGTCAAAGCCCAATCTGCACAGGGGAAAACTGGCTGGCTGCATATCAATATCACATTAACACCATGCCGGAAACATTTTTCCCTCTGGTATTTTTTGGAACTGTGAACAAACCACATAACTACCTGTGGCAGAGATAAAGACCAAACTTCACCACTATAGTTTAAGGGTCAGATTCTCAGGTGGCATGTTCCATTGAGCATCTTCCGCCAGCTGAAGATCTGGCCCTAAGTTAGCGTGAACATCGGCAAAGCTTCCATCTGAGCCGTCTAGTTGGGTCAGTAATTTAACAACAGACTAGAGACACTTTCCAACTGACCTGAGAGATGGAATATATAGAATCTGCCATCTTTGGTTAGGGAGACAGAACTGAGTAAAAGTTGTGTTGTAAAACTGTATTTGATTGTTGATTTAAGTTTGCACTTTCGTGGACAGGACGATCTCTCTTCAAGGGAGGTAATCCAGGCAAAGCCTTGATTTTTAGTTTAGCAACAAGAGGTAATTACTGTGAGATTGATCATCCGCTAGAAGTACTGAAGCAAATAAATTGCTCAGTGCCCAATGCAGGATGAGAATGGCGGCTAATGGAAATGGTGGATAGGTCGGCCGGACCATAATTTGGCTTGATGAAGCATCCACATGGGCATGGTGCTAATGTGCTATTGATATGCAGCCAGCCAATTTCCCCCGTGCAGATTGGGCTTTGACTCGTTAGAGCAGAGCTGGGCACCGCAGCAGTAAATGAAGAGGAAAATTGAAGTAATGCTGTATTATAAATTTATGATTTCATCTGCCTGACCTAGAGAATGTTCTGTGATGGGAGATACAGATTAGAACCTCTATCCAGTCAGCTGTGTATTTTGTCTTTGTTGTTAGAAACGATACAGTTGGCGGGGAGGGGTAGGGGGGTCACAAGTGTCTTTACAGTTGTCTCGCTGTTTGGCTTCAGGTATCTCTTTTCAAGGCTGTTCTATTAGGGCAAGAACATCGCTTGCCCAGTAAGCCTGCACAAGGGAATACGGTGTGAAGTTCTGTGGGTTTCTGTGTGGAGGGGAAGAATGGGCTTAGTGGGGTTGCTACTGCCCTTCTCATCACATAGGTGGGTGATCAGGGAAAGGAAGTGGTGGTTTCACTCTGAAACTCTGCCCCGCAGTGTGCCACACTCACCACAGCTGAGCTGGCACAGAGGAGAAAGTAATCTGCGCGTGGTAAAGGCCTTGTGGAGATTACTTCCCTTCAGAGTGAGGAAGGAACCAGATACTCCGAGTCTCAATTCATTCCCTGGTCTGCATTCTGGAAAGTGCCGATACATGTCATCTCTTACGCAGCAAAGATTGTAGGTTACAATCTAGCCCTTAATGATTAGAATGCAAAATCTCTAGTTCTGTGTGTAGCAAGCCCATTCCCCCAGCTACCCTAAATCAGTTTTTAAGTTGACAAATCATCTCATCTTTTAGAGTCCAAATAAAACTTGCTCTTTAAAAAGAGAATGAGCTCAGGTGGAAGTGACTCTGCAGAATGGAGGTTCGCAGTGATGTTAATGGGGCTACTTAGTTTGCAAACAATCCATCTATCACTATTATTGTTTTTAAAATGGCTTGTAAAGCTTATCTCTGAAAGGTCTGATTTAATGAAAGCTTTCTAAGGGAATCCTGCTGTTGGGCTGTGAAATAAATATTCAAGTGATCGCTAACGTAGGTACATATTTATTTAATGCCCCAGTGTCCTGTGTTGTGGTCACATGCCTGCTTTTCTCCTACACCCCTTTAATCCAGTTATCAAAATTCATACAAGCATTTAATTTTCTGGTTTTAAAATATGATTCATGGTAAACTGCATGAAACATACAAATTCTATCTGAAATGGAGGGACTTGCTGTGTCAGCAAAATAACTGTAAAGTATATTAGAAATAGTTGTTTTTTAAAGAATAAATAAAAATAGAGGTATGAGACCTTGGAAGGAACTTTTCAATTGTAAACAAACAAACAAAACCAACCATCCATATCAATGTGCTTAAGGCCAAATGCCAAATTTCCTTTAATGTCAATGGAAAAATTCCCATTGACTTCAAAGGGAGTTGCATCAAGACTTTCATGATGAGACTGTGGGTTTGGGGAGAAAGGCAGAAAGCTGAGCACTGCCCAGTAGTTGTGGAGAAGACTGTGCAGTGTGTGCTGGTGCTGGAAATATAAATACTCCTATTCTGATAAAAGTAGGCAGGCTAAGTTTGAGAATTGCGAGTGATGTTTGAAAAACATGCCAGCTTTGTAGAGGGTAACGCAAGGTGGTCACTGTAACTATTAGTCTTGGTAAATGGAGCACTAATGGAGCCTATGAAAAGAAGAAAAGCCAGTTACCTTATCGGCCTCGATGCAAATAGAATAAAGCATGGAGAAAACACGTACCCCCTACGCAGCTGACAGAATGTGCATCAAAAGTTTTGATTTCCAGAAGTGAGGCTGTCCGGAACCTGCTGCGTTCAGAACAAACCCGCATTTTTTAGACTATGTCTTTGTTCAGAAACACCCCGCTGGGAGGGTGGGTGCGGGTGGGATTGGAGGGAGATGCAAAATAAATGAAGTAGGGTCCTGGCTGTCTGAACAGGAGGAGCAAGAGAGAAATCTCTGTGTGCGCTGTTTTTATAACTTTTGGAGGCAGTTTGGTGGCTCAGTGACAGGGTACATTTAAGAACATAGATAGAACACTCATACAGAGAAATGGGACAGGACTCAGGACTTCAATGGGAGTCAGATCTACCCCTTCATCTCTGGTCTTTAAACCTATGGGGCTTTAAATTCTGCCTTGGTTTACTATATGTATGCATAGCTGCCACTGAAATTAACAGAGGTGGGTGTAATTTAGCCTTTCCTGATCTCTTCTAGTGCTCACTCCATCTCCATTCAGCATTCCCGGGTCACTCACGCTACCTAGTGCAAGGTGTGGGATTCCCAGGTGTTCCTCTAGACTCTTAAAGAGCCAGAAACAGCTTTTTCTCTTGAGCCTAGATAAACCTTCTGTCTTTATAAAATACAGTAGAATTCTTATCTATGATTGTCTATTGGACAAAAAAAGCCAAATGGCACAGTCTCTGTGCGTGACAACCCTGTCTATACTAGCAAATTGACGTGTTGCTCTCAGCCATGGCCAGCAATGGGTGCCACTGAACACGCCGGTTTACTTGTTAATGAGAATGTGACCAAACCAGCTTGCTCTAATTTTCAGTGCTGTTACCCAAATCTCAGTCATGCTTTCAGTAATATTGCTTGAAATGGTTTTGTCCTCTTTGCAACGCTGTTTTCTTCCACCATCTGCAATGTACCTCTGGGGTTTGTAGCTGTAGATTCTACAGGCTTTTTTTCTGTTACACTAGCATGTGGTTGGTTTTTTTCTGCCATGTTATGTGACTGCTGAAACCTTATGTTAAATTGGACACCATTTGTTGGTCAATATATTTGCTTACACATTTTTATTTACAACAAAGTGTCCTTGAATGGTATTGCCCTAATAAGAAAATAGCAAATACTTTGATTGTAGCTGTTACAAATCGCTTTAGGAAAAATTTCTTATCTGTTGAATTTTACCTTCCTGAAAAACTAAAACCTCTTTGACTCTCTAGTTCCTTGATATTGCTGCCTCTAACTCTTTGATGTGTTAACTGTTGTCCTTCACACTCCTGGGATGAAGAATTACTAGTACCTTAATCTCCAACTGTCAATAACTCTGAAGCAAAGTACATTCATTGTAAGCTCTCCAAATGTCAGAGCAAACCAGTGTTATGTGTTTAGCCTTAGCATTTGGCATTTACTCTTCTAGCTAAAAAGTATGCACAGTCCTTGGACTTCAGATACCAAAGTGCATGTTAATTATATGAGTGACAGATCTTATGCATAGCAAAAGGAGAAAGTGATCAGGAAGAGTAGCATGTGTCTGCAGATGTTTCATTTTCGTTCAAGATGAAACCTTCCTGCAGTTGTGCATGAGAAGAGTAAACTGTTCTTTCATACCTTGTGTAAAGTCAAATTTCTTTTTCACCCATCCTCTGTGTTAGTTACATTAGATGTAGGAGCAAAGAGTAAAACCTTACTAATGTGCCATTTTCTTTTATTCACATTTCTACATTCAAGGTTACCCGAATTTTGTTGCGACATATGGCAGAGGATATCCTGGATTTGCCCCAAGTTACAGCTATCAGTTCCCAGGTATGTACATTTCATTTGGAGATTGATTTATTTAAATCCATAGCTGCAAGTTGAGGGAGGAAAATCTGCAGGGAAACATTTCATGCAATGACAAATTGTGACCATTTTGAAGATACATACATACATACATATACACACACACACACACACACATATATATACACATACATACACACATATATAAGGATATTGCCAAGATTGTTATTAATATAATGTGTTAATTGGTACTGGTTATTTGAAAACAAAGTTTTTAATTTAAAAAAAATTAACCAGAATGATAATTTAAGAGCTATTACCATCCCTTTGCTGGGGTTAATTTTTTTCCCTTTTTCTATGTACATATTTTACAGTAAGCTTATATTTGTTAGGGATGCAGTTCTGGAGTAAAAAGTCCAACGTGAGTGTATTTTATATAGATGTCTCTGGTGACCTTCATAGAGTCGGGTGTCTAATGGTGCTCAATCTAATTCTTTCTTCACGTTTGTTTGGTTCCTCCCCCCCCCCCTTTCCCTTTTGTGTGGCTGTCAAAGATTTGCTGCATTTAGTGATTTCCATTCACTAGAAGTTTAATACTGCCACTCATAATTTTTGATCTCCTATGGTTCTAAAGTGGTAGGCTGGCTTTTAACGTAACACAGTGTGGATTTCATCTGGGGCACTTTGAAAAGGCAGTCACTGAAACTAGTTCTCCCTATATTTTGCTTTATGCCAGTGCGGCTTAGAACTTAAATTGGAAATGACAGATGATTTTTTTTTTATTTCACCTTAAGAATTCTAAGGGAGATTTTAGAAGCAGAGTCATGATTGCTGTGTTTACTGCTAACTAATAGCTAAGGCCTACCAGGACACCATGAAAAGGAAATCTATGTTGTGTTATACATTAAATTCATTAGCGTGCCATGTCACTTGGGTCACACATGATCAGTTCCACCACCTTGCACTGTTTATTTAAATTGCTTAGAATGAGAATGTTAGAAGCACAACTTTGCTTAGGTTAAGAACATAAAAACGGCAATACTGGGTCAGAGCAATGGTCCATCTAGCCCAGTATCCTGTCTTCCAACAGTGGTAGGTGCCAGATGCTTCAGAGGGAATGAACAGAACAGGGCAGTTTATCAAGTGATCCATCTCCTGTTGTCCAGTCCCAGCTTCTGACAGTCAGAGGCTTAGGTACACCTTGGCATAGGCTTGCATCCCCTACCATTTTGGCTAATACCCTTTGATGGAACTATCCTCCATGAACTTATCTAGTTCTTTTTTTGAACCCAGTTATAGTTTTGGCCTTCACAACATCCCCTGGCAACGAGTTCCACAGGTTGACTATGTGTTGAATGAAGAAGCACTTCCTTTTGTTTGTTTTAAACCTGCTGCCTATTAATTTCATTGGGTGACCCCTGGTTCTTGTCTTATGTGAAGGGGTAAATAACACTTCTTTGTTCATTTTTTCCCATGCCATTCATGATTATATAGACCTAGATCATATCTCCCCATAATCGTCTCTTTTCTAAGCCGAACAGTCCCAGTCTTTTTAATCTTTCATCGTATGTTCCATACCCCTAATCATTTTTGTTGCCCTTCTCTGTCCTTCTTCCAATTCTGATACATCTTTTGTGAGATGAGGCAACCAGAACTGCACGCAGTATTAAGAAATCAAGTTTAACTGTCTCTTTAATGAAAATGCTACAGGTAAAGGACAGGGTTTTTAAGCAAAGAAGAAAACAAGACTGTTCTGGAGAAAATCTTTAGAATATAACAGAACTATAACCTTTTTATGTAATGTCTGAACCTACCTTTGGAATTCTGTAGCAGGAATACAACCCTCCTTTAAAATTCTACAGATTGGTTTAAATATTTTATAGAAAGGATTAAAATTGTTTGTTAAATTCTACAAGACAGAGTCATTTTCATGTAACGCTATCTAGTTCCTTTGGAACCATAGTGGTTTCTATTGGAGTTTTCCATAAAGGGAAGTGTTGTTTTTTATTGTTGATTATTTTGACATTTTACAAATGTTGAGACTCTGATTTCTGTAAGTGTATAAGTGCTTTTGAGAATATCCATTTAAGAAAACTAACCCAAAAAACCCCTTTGTCTAAGATATTAAGTCTAAAAATTGACCTTCTTTGACCGTTTTTCTATACATTTGCTCTTCTGGTAAGAAACACAGAAGGAATCAGAGTTCAGGACCAGCCTTCATTCCTCACGTCCCAGGCCAGCTGGGGCTGGGAGAGCTTCAGAGGCAGAAAGTTCAGCTCCCTCTTTGGCTCTTGTTAATTTTTGATCCAGATGGGTGAAAAGGGTGCCGAGGCTGATGTTGCTGTATAGTGATCTCCTTTGGCTAACGGCAGGTATAGCGTTCACTTCCCCTCGCCAGAGGAAGTGTCATTACAGTGGGGGGATTTTTTAAGAATGCAACGTGAAGGGGAAAATGCCATCTCAGAAGAGCCTTCAGAAACTTTTCCAGCACCTTGTTTTATAGGTGTTCTTTTAAGCCACATACTGTACTCTTATTGCTCTACCGTACATTAAAAAAAAAATCATATAGCAGGGGTGTTAATCACCCAGCCCATTTGACATATACTGTATATCCAGCCCCCAGGATGAATGTGGATCTGTAGGATTAAAAACCAAATATTCCATTTCTACCTCTTGTGCTTGTAAATGTAACATGACCCAGCGTCTTGCTGTCTTAGTTTGAAATAGTTCAATGTGATGGCAGCTGCTCCTGTTGCAATGGAGTGCTAACGCTGAAGTACAATGATGTCACGCCGAGGTCCGTGTTTACAAACCACATCAATGTTCAATGGTGGGCAAAATTTGCACATGCAGTTACTGCTGTTGTGCATGCAAGTTGGTAAAAGCACACACAAATGGTCAAATAAACAAAGGGCCGTAGTAGGAATTTTCCTAAAGGTGCCCTGCATCACTCTAATGATAGTTTTATAAGGGTCATATTCTGCTGCTGTTCTTTGTACAAACCTGCCATTGACACCATTGGGAGAGCTGCTGTATCGAGGGAAATAGCCCTGGCTGACAGGCCATAATTGAAAATGTTGTCAGCCCTCTTCACAAAATAGGTTTGACCGCTCAGCTGTATGGTATATATGTCGTTTTCACAAGTACTCTTCATAATATTAAAGCCATCCAGATATGGCACAAAAATGCACACAAGTTCATTTCAACACCTGTTTTGAGCTAATAGCATTTGAATATAAAGTGGTGAGATTTTTTTTTTTAAAGTGCATTTGCACATTGTCTCAGGATTTGATTTTCAGGTTCTCATGACTTCTTGAATCAGATGGAGCTATATGAAGAAAAGCCAGATAATGAAAAATGGTTTTAATAAACTAAATGAATAAAATTGACAGGACTAGCAAGTAATTGTAAAGATATTGTTTGACTCTAACTATCATTATATGTGTTTTTATTTAGGAGCCTCTAGCTTTTGCTTAGACTTGCACTTCATAAGAAACTGTGTCATAATGTATTTATTCCCCACAAACACATTTTTTAAAATACGTTGTTGTTTTTTAAAAACGCTTACTCCGTTTTTTTAATGAAGCTCTAAAAATACTTGACCCTTGGGTAGCACATTTAAGGATCTCAAAGCATCTTATAAATATTAATCTTCACACCACTCTCTGGAATGTTATCCCATATGCAATATTGAATATTGGAGTGTCAGACCCCTTTTATAAGTTGATAAACTGAGTCACGGAATTTAAAGATGCAGTCATGCCCTTACGGCACAGCTGATACTAGGAGGTGGTGCCAAGGTGTAGTGAGTGCCCAGTGGCAGTTCCCAGAGTTGGGCACAATATTTTCAGTACTACGTAAGGGGACAGCATGTTCTGAATCTTTGGAACCAGCTCTGGCCTTTGCTCCTGCCTTTTTGCTAGCATCTGTGTAAAGGAGGGCAAGGATGGACATAGTATCCCAGCTCCTGTACAAGGATGCATTGAAAGACAAAAGCTCCTACATTGTTGTCTTCGCCTTTGTGTGGCATTCAGCACAATAAGACCCAGGAGAACTGATTCAAAATTTCACTAGACACTACTACTTTAAATGCCACAGCTTCAAGTCAGTACTTGGGGCCATACCTTGCACCTAGGACACCTATTGGAATTGTTGGGAGATGTAGGTGCTCAAGGAGTGCAGTATCATGCCTTCAGTATTGCCAAATACTTGTATCACTTCTGCCTCCTACTATCTGCTACCACACAGAGACGGCAATGAACGATGTGCACACAGCTGTTCTGTGTATAAGACTGCAGTTCCCTGGTAAGGGAGAGGGGAAAGATGTTCTGGTGAGGAAATGTTGTAGATAGGAGTGCGAAGCTCAATATGTTATCAGTGTCACCAGAACGTAGAGAGGGTTTTATATGCAGAGTTCAGAGAATATTGCATGCTAACCTCTATATGTCACATCTTTCATATAAATGTTGATTAAATTAATGCTACTTTACCGATTTGTCTTAATGTACCTATGCTGCTTTCGTTGTTCTCTGCATTTTCCTTTCGCATCCTCTCTACAAACCTGAGACTGGAAGCCATTTTTTTTCAGGGTTTATTTTTTGAAAATGACCCTTCTCCCTGCTTTAGCAGAAATCCAGGTTTTGAACAGTACAGGCTGTTACAAACTAGCAGAGAAAAGGAAGCTTTTAATAAAATGTAAGAAATCAGTACACTGATTAAAAAATACTAGAGTATTCAACAGCATAGGCCAAGTTTTCCAAGGTGCCTAAATTGCATTCATAATATTTTCTCATGCATGTTTTTGCACATGCAGAAGCGCCCCTTTGCGTGCATGGAGGTGGGGTTCTGAGCATGGAAACAGGTGAGCATGCAAACTTTGCAGAGCAAAATATGGGCATGTATACCCTTTTAAAAAAATAAAAACTACCTACACACCCAAAACGTTGCATTATTGTGATTAAGAGGAACTGTTTGGGTCATTTCTACAAAATACTCTATTTTTTTTTTTCTTTTTCTTTTCCTTGTAGGCTTGTCCCAAAACACTACAGTTTGCAATATCTTAGGGTTTTAGGCTGCTACCTATCACCAGAGTATTGAAGTAAAAACAGTGTACTTTTCTGTGGGATTTTACTAAAAAGAAGACCCCCCCACACTATTTCAGTTTGGCTGCATCTTCTCTTGGGTCATTCTACCAGCAGATCTCATGGCAAGGCTGAATGAAAGAGTTTGTTGTAGCTAAATGCCTTGATATGAGCACACACACTTATCCTTCATTATCTCTTATGTCAGAATGCTACTTTAAATGGTTTGTTATAGAGCAGTCCTGACGTCGCTTCTTATTAGAGTGCAGATGTGTCACAGAGCCTTAATATAGTACGCTTCTGAGGTCTGTGCCATAATAAGTCAGCTAATTTCAAGGAAATTATAGTGTTCCTCGTATTATAAAAATAAAATATTGCAAAACTGTGCTATTAACAGTTACCATTTCAAAGAACTGTATTACGGTTGCATTTATTTTAATATCAGCGCCCTTTATTCCAGTTGCCTTTTCAGGTTAAACCACCCATTTTCTTTTTCTTTTAATTCTTTTAAAATGCCAGTCAATATTGTGTTGTAATGTGATATTTACTGTTGTCAAAGCGAAACAATGCTACGAATGTCATGATCCACCTGTTTGCATTTTGTTTTGGTAATTTGGAAAGAAGGCTCTTTGCTCTCTGACTATTTGTCTGTTTGAATGATGCCCCCTCTCTATATCTCTTGTATTATACTTCTATCAAAGTAGGTGACAGCCCTTAGCTTGAAAAGCGGCAGGAATGTAAATCACTTTGGCAACTGTTCTATCTTCTTTCATCAAGTTTTTTTTTTCTCTAGGCTTTAATAGCTTACTACATAGTCATTTTTAAATTATTATTATTATTATAATCACTCCCTATCCTGTTTCATTTTTAATTTTTTTTTTAATTTCTGGGACTTATCTTTTCAGTTTAATCTATTAATTTCTGTTCTTATTTCACTTTGCAGACTATTTGCCGATTTCACAAGACATAATTTTTATCAACTAGTTCTTAAAGATGCATAACAAATTAATCGGGGTTTACTACAGTGCTAATGAGAGAAAGAGACAGACAGAGACAGCCTGGGTGGTCCATGTTTAATATCAATGTCCACTGAAAAAATGCTGCTTTTACTGGCTGGCTTGATTGACTGGACTTATTTTTTTATTATTATTATTATTATTATTATTATTTTTAAAGGCTCCATATCCTCACTGCTTGAGTTTGCTTTTTCTTATTTTTGTTTCCTCTGCTTTATATGAGTTTTTAATGCCCACATGGAATGTAACTCACAAAGAGAATGGAGGCGGGCGTTAGTTGACGTTATAAAGGCATGACTTCTCACAAACTTTGTAGAAATAATTTATTAGGGAAATGGAAATTATGATCAAGTCCTATAAAAAGCCCCCAAACTGAAATGTTGATGCTTTTTGATATACAGCATATTTAATATCAGTAAAAGTCATAATTATCATGCAGGAGGGCTGGTAACATATAGCTAAGATTATTGTGCAAGCCAGGGGAATGAATCTAATTATTCAAAGTATTATGATCATGTATCTGTGAAAATTTAATCTGTGAAGTTGGCAATTGCATGATTATTACTTTTTTGTTTTTACAGATCTTTCAGTCGTTGAAATTCTAATAACTGAGAGTTCTGTTTTGAAAACAGGAAAAATTTGAGTATAGTGATGTCACCTTGAAAGTGTCAGGTATCGGGGGTAGCCGAAACTAGTTTAGCAGAACTAAAATTCATTTGCAACTTTAACACCATTAATTTGGGCTTGAATAGGGACTGGGAGTGGCTGGCTCATTACAGAAGCAGCTTTGCCTCTTCTGGAATTGATACCTCCTCATCTATTATTGGGAGTGGACTACATCCACCCTGATTGAATTGGCCCTGTCAACACTGGTTCTCCACTTGTGAGGTAACTCCCTTCTCTTCATGTGTCATTGTATAATGTCTGCATCTGTAACTTTCACTCCATGCATCTGAAGAAGTGGGTTTTTTACCCATGAAAGCTTATGTCCAAATAAATCTGTTAGTCTTTAAGGTGCCACCGGACTCCTCGTTGTTTTTACCTTGAAAAGTGCTCATCAAAGTAAGCTGTGGATGATTAGAGGCTACCAAACACCCCACCGCCCCACCTCCAAAACAAACACTAAATCATCCCATTCTTCCACACATTAAAAAAAATAAAATAAAATAACCACCTTCAAAGCTCCTAGGAAGTTCCCTATCTTGGATTAGGCTATGCTTTCCGAAGTTCAGATGCTGTAGTAACTTCCATGCTTCACTTGCAAACCATTGGCAGAATTAAAATTCTAGCAAGAGCAGCAGGAACTGAGCTGCCAGCATGAGCTGTATTGCACCTCTTAAACTTTAGCCTCTGCACAAATCTATGAAGTATCCCGTCACCTGGTTTTATACGCTTTCCCATTATTGGCTTTGTTTCTAACAGAACTAAGTTCTGAGCTGTATGGTTGAAAGCACACGTTGCATTTAAATTCTCCTTTTTATTAAAAAAAAAAAGAGCTTCTATCAATTTTATAAGTTTGTGAGAAGTAAATTGCATGCTTACAGTAGAACTGTAATGCATTTTAATGTTTGTTAATCCACTTGTTTAAAATGTCAGTGTCCAAGGCTCTACATACACAGCTATGCTGTTCTTTTCATTAAAGATGCTTGATGTAATAATTGGTTAGTTTTCCTTTTTATTCTTCTGCTTTTTTTAAATCTGTATGGCTTTTTTATTATTTTGTTTTTGTTTTGCTATGAATTGCTTTGCTTTTGTGAACTTTTCCTAGTGTGCATGATTTGCAAACATTTCGGCTATTGTCAATTTTCTCATTTTGTAAATAGTTCATCTGTGCTTTTTTTTTTTAATTAATTATTTTTTTCCTGTAAGCAACTGAGGTAGAAAAAAACAATAATAAATCGTTTACAATGGACAAGCTGTGTTGCTGCTCTCTTAGCTTGCAGTTTCGTATTTTGGTTTGGACATACCAAATAACCAGTACCAATGACAATTTAATAAAAGAATAAAAAGATCATCATTTGAAGTGTGTGACCCAGTGTTTGAAGAACTCACGGTGTGAATATTGCATATTAGGTATGTTAACAGCAGAGATAATAAAAAAAAGACACATTTATAGTGTTGGTGAACAGTACCTACATGTTAAAGCTGCATTATTCTTATAAAGTCTGATTCTGCACCATTAACTTCAATGGACTTGGTGCCATTGATAGCAGTGGGGTGAGGATCAGATCCATACACTGTTTGTGAACTCTTTTGCACTAATGGGGAGAAATCTGTTTTTAGAGTGAAACTCATTTAAATATTAAATGAAAATAAATAACAGCCCTGTCATCATTTAAAAACAGAATACCCTCGGTGGGAGCGCAAGAGTTGCCCTGTGCAGAGCCCTTTGCAGATCGATACCTGTGACGACTCCTTGGAAGTTTGAAATTTAAATGTGTTTCTTTACTGGAATTCTGTTTTCCTCCATCATAGTCATGGTGGTTTGTTATTGCAGGGTCACCCAACCTTTGGCTGTTGGAATTATTTCTTGGGGTTTTTAATTAATTTTTTTAAGCACAGTGAAGTGTTTAGATATGGGGGGGAGAAACAAATATTTAGATGAACTTTCCAGAGAAAAGAAAAATGTATTTACTTATTTATATTGCAGTAGAGCCTAGGAGGCCCAATCATGGACCAGGATCCCATTGTGCTAGGTTCTGTACTACCACAAAACAAAAAGACCAGTCCCGGCCCCCAAATAGCAGACCATCTAAGATAACGTTTAGGTTTTCCATTATTGACAGTATTTTAAAAAATAAGCCTTGAAGCCTACTTAGTCTGAGAGTAACTGGTATAGAAAAGCAATATTCATGTAACCGTAACTATCCTATATGTTTTACAGATAATATAAATGGTTACATTGTGGATTTGGGGGTGGGCAGGAGGAGAGTTGGGGTGTCAGGGATGGGGTAGTTTTTGTAATAATGATATATTTAAGGCTCTGTTTGAGAATTTCAAAGAGGAAGGAGGAGGGTGGAGAAATAGTTAAAATATTTACCAGCCTATGATGTGAAAAATCAAATGCCCAAAACCTGCAAGATTTATTCCCCCACCCCACCCCCCGACAGCTCTTCACCCCCTCACTCTGTTGTGTGCTCTCACAAGAAATCCACAGTGGGGACCAGCATGTGATCGAATAGAAGGGAATATATTTGTAGTCTGAATGCATGGCACAAAATAAACATTTAGTTGGAGCTAGATATTATAGCTAGATAATGTACTTGTAAGAGGGGGAGGGGAGTACCAGACATAGTTTCTGAGAATAAATGTTGTTCAGCTCTGAGGGCCAGATCATCCGTTGCTGTAAACCGGCCTAGCACATCTCAGCTGGTGCAAGTCAGCGTAGTTCCATTCTAAATGCCTTAGTGCTAGAGATACACATGGCATTTTACAGACCCAGGACGATTTTCATTTGTACTAAGGCCACTCTACACTTCTCTGGCAGTGTAAGGGTGCTTTAAAGTGGGAGTAAATTATATTCACACTGGCCCCTTTACCCTGACAGTGTTGAACAGAGGGAGCTTTAGTTAGGTCCCCAGTAGTTGAACCATGTTGGAAGCAGTAACAAAGCTTGTCACAGCATGATAATTTAATGAGTGATCTTAATTTTTTTTTTTTTTTAAAGTAAACCTGTCCTTGGCATTCTGTGGTTCAAAGTATTGTGGTTGGGTAAACGCAAGTCCCATTAGAAGCTGTGCAGTAAATTGTTTAAACTTGTTATGGTAAAAAATGCAAAACAAAGTTAGAGCTGTTTCTCACTCTTCCTTCTAGCCCTTCCCATACTGCTTAAATGCTGGTCTAATCCTTCCAGCACTGCATGCCTTTGTTCACCTAGAAAATGCGGGTGGCGTCTGCATGGCGTAAAATGGTTTACAAAGAATTTATTAAATCTACCAGAGTGAGCTTAATTACATTCTTCAAACCTTTCAGATTTGATTTCCATCAATGAAAGCAAATGGCAGACTGGACTCCCCGCCCTCTTCCTCTCCCCCCCCCCCCAATTAATTTGAAAGTTTGCATGTCTTTCACCTAGGATGAGAGGCTGAAGTGCATGCATTCAGGATACATGTGCTTCCCTTGAGCAGGGAACCCTTAAAAATGTAGGTAATAAAGTAAAAAATTAATATTTCAGTGCACATAAACCGCTAACCATGAAATACCCCATTAAGTTCAGCTTACTTGGCAGATTGAGTTTGTTTTTTGTTTTTTGTTTTGGTCACAGGAAAATATTTTACCTAGATTTTAACCCCAATATAAATGCTGTAAGTAGTACTTTCCTTAATCATACTAGGATCTGTTTGGAATATTCTATTTCTGGATAGCCTTGTGGTAATAAGCACTTCCCATTTGGCCTGTCATTCGTAAATGCAAATTATACAGTATACACATACACACACATCCACCTAATAGTCTCTCTTTGGAGAAGAAGACAGACAGATGGAAAGCACCACATGAGACGGTTGCTAGTTATTCCAGTGAATGCACTACTAGATACCATGGCGATGGGTGCAGGATAAGGAGCTGAGTAGAATTCTTACAACAGGTTAAAAAAGAACCAGAAACTGAGCCAGTCATTCAGAAGGGTGCAGTCCCCTGACTCCCAGCAGAAGCCCCTTTGCATTCTTGGGATGTTTTAGCTCAGAAGAATCTCATTTTCACTTGTACAGGCAAGGGAATGGTCTGATCTAAAAAATATGACCATGGCCAATAAATTTAGGATGGGATTTTCAGAGGCAATTGGTGTTGGTCCAACTTTGCTCCCACTGGGGTCAGTGGTAAAACTCCCATTATTTCAGTGGCAACAGAGTTAGGCCAACACTGAGCACTTGCAAAGTTTCCAGCCCCTGGAAGTTTCTGGTAGGACCCTTTGCCAACATAATAGCTTCCATGCAGTTTCCTGAACCTCCCACATAAGTATTTGTGAAGGTTTCCCCAAATGTCATGTCTTGATAAAGTTTCAAACGCTACAAATGTTTTTTATATGGGTGCCTTAAAAGCCTTGATAGAAAACTTCCCAAAGCAGTAAAGAACCTCTCAACGTCATTGAGTTTGTGCGGGCTGTTAAAACATTCCATGAGGTCAGACCTCCCAAGGGTTGTCTGTCCTCAAGGAATCTTGTCTGTCCTCAAGGAATCTATCTCCTTGGTTGGGTTCTAACTGTTCCATCAATCCATGACCCAGATGTTGAGGTTGCTGTCAGAGCGAGACAGGGTCATTGCCCTGAAAATGAACAGTCCCAGGTGGAGGGGAAAAACTAGCCTACCTATTTCATACTGTAGCTATGTTGTTTGAATGTGAACTGGACTCTCTGCGTTTCACAGCTTCAGTGCAATAGAAGGGGGCTCTTAGATAGTAACTTCTGCTCCTAAGAGGCCTCAGCTAGAGCAAATGGGAATAATTATTCACAGGGGCAAAGAGGCATAAAGAAAACCCTCATGTATAGCAGAAATCATAGAAAGAGCAATGTAATCAAATAATGCTGAGTCTGATACGAGCCTAAACCTGACCCCTATAGAGTTAGTTGTAATAGACTGAATAGCATGTATATCTCATATAAATACTAAAATACAGATTTAAAATGTAACCTAATGTAATAAGTGTAGCCAGCCAAAAATGAGAACTTTTTTCAAAAATGTTCTCAAAAATTAGTCCCTTTTTTTGCATTGGACAATTTTGAAATTACGAATTTTTCAATCAGTTCAAGTAATAAGATTTCAAATCAGGCAGTTAAATTTTACGTTACCTTCCAGGAAACCTTTTCCAGGACTTATAATAATATGCAGACCACTCACTGGCACTATAAAGGTTTAAAGACCAAGGACTAGGACTGTCTAACCTGACCTCCTGTATAGAACAGGCCCCACCATTTCACCCTGCGATTCCTGCCATGAAGAGAATTATTCTTTCGTGCTATGTAAGTGAACTCTGCTGAACCCAATAATGTGTGGCAGAACTAGAGCTTATCTTTTAGATCTCGATTTACAGCCTTCAGGTGATGGAGATTTTACCACCTCTTGGTAATCTGGTCAAATGGTTATTGTCCTCTGTTAAAATGCATCTTATTTTCAATTTTATTTTTTGTCTAACTGCAGCTTCCAGTCATTGGCTCTTGTTAGGCCTTTGCTAAATTCAAGAGAGTTATACTGGAGCTAATATTGCAGATCTTCCCCTTTGTAGCACGTATACGTACAGTTGGAGAATGTTTTTTTACAAGTTAAATGTTTAAACTAAGAAGCTTGTCTTTTCGGTACCTTTTGAAGCAACTGAAATGAGGTCTGAAGCACTTGGCTGCACTTGAAACAGATGCTTTGATGCTATTCCCTTCAACCCCTTCCTTGTTCGGCCAACAACAGGTGGCCAGAATTTAGAACTTGCATGCTATAATGGCAAGCCTGAATGCATTGACCTCCCCCTACAATGATAGTTTCATGAATCAATTGTGTTTATTAAAAATGTATGATAATGCCTGGCCTCTAGGTTTAATATGAGAAATGTTTCCATCCAACACATCAGTTTAGTACTGAATGGAGTTAGTTCCTCTTAGAACATGATTTAGTTTAAAGTCCCTTTCACCTACGTCGGCTGTGTTGATCTAAAGGCTATAATTCTAATAATATAGATCGAGGTAAAGCATTGCATGCTGGGAAATGTAGTATCTATGGACCACATGTGGATTAACAAGGCAGTTGGTGGCCACATTACAGAAATCTGTGGGGTGTTCATTAACTGCGGTAGGCCATGAACACTGTAAAAATAGAATTTAAAAAAAAGCTACAAGCTTTAGGTTTCTTTTTAAAAAAAAAAAAAAAAAAAATTTCTTAGCACAAACCATTTGCCTTTGAGAAGCTTGCCAGTTCTGTATGGTGAAATAATTGCAAGGGGTTATTACACTTGAGAAGACTCAACAATAATTTGCAGACAAATAGGCAGCTTTGTCTCACTGATGCATAAAGTAATTACTGGACAAAAGTGCATCATTCCCATTTTAAAAGCCATCACCCAGGAGCCGTAAGCCGCTGAAAAATGGATCGTTTACAGGACATAAAGCGGAAGTGCCAAATTTTAAATTAACTGTATTTGGGTTTTATCATTTTTGTCCAAGTTCCAGAGGAGAAATATTGTTCATAATAACACCCATCTGCAAACACACACACGCTGTGTGAACTCCATTACTGGTGTCTGACGTTGAGAATTCTCCTACAAAATCTTGCCATATGCCATACGTACATTTTACATAGTGGGGGACTGTGCCTTGAACAACATGATGGGCTGTTTAATGAGGTTCCCATTATGCATGATGTGCTTTATCTGAAGTTCACTAATTTCCTGACCCGGTGAAACAGATTTTAATAAGCTTGATATAACGCAGCATTTTAAGACAAAGGGAAACACTTAATGTGGCAGTCACAATAAAGAACTCTGAGCAGACTT
Organism: Trachemys scripta elegans; assembly: GCF_013100865.1. NCBI lineage: Eukaryota > Metazoa > Chordata > Testudines > Emydidae > Trachemys > Trachemys scripta. The sequence goes on along the minus strand of NC_048315.1, from coordinate 8,506,073 downwards.
GTAGATGTTAAAAATGTTAATAGGATTGATCAGAAGCTCAGGAAAAGAATTTTCCATTTCCCTGAAGGCCCGCTTTGTAACTTCTTGTTTGTTCACCTCTATTTGGCATTTTAAAGACTCGGCTGCCCCATTTCTTTAAAAAGTATATTGGTTTTACCTTCAAGATACTGTAAAATTTGCTTAGACATAATTTAGAGATGATTCTATGTCTGACTTTTAGAACTTTGGGTGGAATCTTCATTCAAACCCAAGCAAACTAATTAACATAAAATATTTTGCTGTGAACGCTTTGGTAGAACCCAGATCTTTCATCACCTTTATATAAATTTTGATTTCTCTGGGTTTTTTTCTTTCTCTCTAAACACTGTAGGTTGGGTGTTTTTGTTAAACTTAGAGGTGAGTTTTTTAAGGGGGAATTGAGAGAAAGATAGTAGAAAAGTTAGGGTTGTATATGTGGGGGGTATTGTCTATTTGACATAGCCTTCCTCTTCACATGCACACAACTAAACATGACAGTTACACGGAATATCCCCCAAAAAGTTTCATATTGGGATGCTGCATGGTTTTGAGTCAGACACTTTCAAAATTAAACCTAAAGGTCCTACAAAAAGGATAACCGGCTAATGAAAAGAATAATGCAAGAGAGAATCCATTTGGAATGACAGCTGTGAGCCTTTTAAAGCTTTTCTGTGCTGATCAAAGCTACTGCTAACATTGTTTGAAAAGAGGATATCAGTTCTCTCCCTCCACCTTCTTTCCTATTCAACCTACAGACAATTTTGAATTCTAGATTTCACACTTTTTTTTTTTTAAGATCAAGTGAACATGGTCTCTACTTTTCCTAACTAACTAATGTTTAAAACAGTATATTCTAAGAAGCAAGAAAGAGTTTTTGGTATAAAATCAAGTGTTTTAAATGGCGAAGGGGAATACATTGAGAATTGGTGCTGTCTCCGCCACCCTCCCCTGCCCCAATCTACAGTCCCTTCTGGAAATCCCAGTTTGGAAACATTCATGGCTTCATGAATTTTCACACAGTGCAGTGTATGTATGTGTAAATGCTACCTACCTGTCCACACATTATTATTTAACATTCAAATTGTAATAGCACCTAGAGGGTTCAATCCCCATTGTGGTAGGTACTGTGCATACAGGAAATCACAGTCCCTGCCTCAAAAGAGTTGAGTCTGAAATACATATTTGTTTGCTAGGCTTAATTCTCTGGGCATGTTTAATGTATCCTCAGTGTTGCCAACTCTCATGATTTTATCAAAAGTCTTGTGCTATTTGTTGTTTTTCCTGAAACCCAAGTAATTATGTGAGACTCTCACCTTTCATTTTAAATAAAGGAAATTTCTAGTCTCCGTAGATGTGAAAAAAAGCTGACCCAAGTGCAGCCCAAACACTCAGAAAACAGTAAACAAATTAAAAAACAAAACATGTATTTAAAAAAAAAAAAAAACCTTGTGATTTTTAAACTAATCTCATGATATGTTTTGAGGCCTGACTCACTATTTTTGAACCGTTGGGGTTTGCAATACCAGGTGCTTTTTAATGTTTTAACATTACCCCCTTTAAAAAGAATGACTCATGAAAGTAAAGCAAATCCTGTTACTTGGTTTCCCTCTCCTCATTTTCACACATGCTGATGTTACTCTCCCCTGCACTGTACTATTTATTATATTACAGTAGTGCCAAGAGGCCCCAACTCCATTGTGCTGGATGTGGAACAAAGGGACATAAAGAGAAATCTATGGCCAACAAAGTTAAGGACAATAAGGAGTTTTTTAAATATATTAGGAACAAAAAGAATGCTAACCATGATCCATTATTAGATGGAAATGGTTGAATTATCAATAATAATCAGAAAAGGCAGATTTGTTCAATGAATCTTAAAGTTCTGTATTTGGGAGTGGGGAACAGATGATGTAGTCTCATCATATGGTGATAACACTTTCCATTCCACTCGTATATCATGAGAATATTAAAGAGCAGCTACAAAAGTTAGACATTTTTAAAACAGCAGGTCTAGATAACTTGCATCCAAGAGTTTTAAAAGAGCTGGCTGAGGAGCTCACTGTACAGTTATGTTCATTTTCAATAAGCTTTGGAACACTAGGGAAGTTCCAGAAGACTGGAAGAACACTAATGTTGTGCCAGTATTTTAAAAGGGTAAATAGGATGATTCGAGTAGGTATAGGCCTGTCAGTTTGACATCAGTCCTGGGCAAGATGATGGAGCTGCTGGTACAGGACTAGATCAATAAAAAATTAAAGGAGGGGTAATGTAATTAATGATCAACACGGGCTAATGGAAAATTAATCCTGTCAAAGTTAATATTTTTTTAATGAAATTACAAGTTTGGCTAATAAAAATAATAGTTTTGAGATAACATACTTAAACTTCTGTAAGGCCTATGACTTGCTACTGCACGACATTTTGATTAAAAAACTAGAATGGTAAACACTATGGTACATGTTAACTGGATTACAAACCGACTGACCGACCACTGGACCATGCCTCTCTCATGACCTTTAACCGGTGCTGATGTCTTAGTGCTATTATCTACTAATGATGTGTAACCCACAGGTCAGTGTATGTGATGTGCTTGGTCGACACCAGGCATTGAACCAGCGTCCTCCAGAGCTGAAAGCATTAGCCTAAAGAGCCGAAAAACTCTGAAGCTGGGGGCTGTAACAGACTTGCATCGTCTGTAGATCAGGCACAAAGGGGAGAGGGGGAGACACAATGCACTCTGACCAGTGGGTTACCCTGGACAGCGGAAGATTGTCCTGAGCAAGCTCTCAAACAGGGAGCTGTAACAGAATCACACCTTCTGTGGGTTGGGCACAGAGGGGCACGTAACCTGCTGTGCAGTGTCTGTGTTACAGTTTTGTATCCAAAGAACTGGCAGAGAGGTGGCTGTATAGACAGATTTAAAATGGTGGTGTCAGAGATGGAGAAACTCAAAAACCTTCATCTAGGGCGCTGATGTCTAACGTGGCACTAACTGGGTTGTAAGTAATGTAACAATGAATTAAATCGGTTTTGGTTCACTAATGAGTCTGCTGGTCTCAGTGCTGGGTACGTTGACCGGGTCATTGAGAACAGTTTGCTCCTGCTCTGTTTCGCTCGCCCGCTCTCATTCTCAGACCTGCCCACTTTGTGCAGAGTGTACCAAGCTCCTTGTTGTTTTCAGAGGCCTGGGATCCATCCAGGACTATCCCTGCCCAGCTATTTGACACAAGCAGGCTGTATTATGATGTGAGGGTCAGGTTTCAGCTGGAACTACCTAATTAGGTATGACACCAGGGGCTCAGGGATGTGAACTGGGAAGGGATCAGGCTGCTCCCAGACACACACAGGGCCTTTCAATGCGTAACACTGACTTTTTATGCATGCTCAATAAAGATCTCTCTCTTACAATCTGCGTGCCTGCTGCATCACGCTTTGCTAATGAAAGCTGGGCGTGGCACTTCCCCTGCAATGAATTTCATTTGAGCTCCAGGATGGAAGGAAGCTTTCTGGGCAGGTACAAGTAGGTGTAATCTGCAATCTAGGATGTTAAGGGTTGGTCAGCACAGCCAGCCGCCAACAGCTTGACACTGCGTGAGCAGAATGGGAGTGCATTGGAATTATAGGGGAATATTTTATTCCCCATTTATCGTGTATGGAAGTGCTGACTTCTTACCCAAATTGCCATATGATCAATGGCCAGATCTTGATTATATCTCCCCCTTTTTTGGTTTGGTTGTAACTAAAGTCTTGATTCACTTCTTGTTGGGAAGCGCTGGGGAAACGGGGCAAAGTCTTTCCTTCCTCTAACTATGAGGAGATCAGTTTGTTGCAATCAGGGTGCACAATGGAGCCAAACGCACATGATGGATTAAATGCTCCCATTGCAGAGAGCGAGGGCACCACCTAAGGCCCACGTAACCCTTAACGTGGGGCTTATGTGGTATATCAGGACTTGCATGTACAGCATTGCTCTTTCCAACTCTTCTCCTGAAGTTCCTATGAATCTCAGCTATATCCAACCTCATCAAGTGTGTGGCTGTTCGAGAAAGTCGGGTGAGGCGAATTCCGTGCTTCATGTCACTGCTTTGCACTGGCTCTTTAAATTCAGCATCCCCTGCTTTGGTTGTGTGTCACCCACTTGATTTCTCCCCAGACTTATTTGTGTGTTGGAGAAAACACTTGCATGTAGACAGCCACTCACTAAATTTGTGACCTTAGGGCATCGTAGTTAAAAACAGATGTGTCCTTGTTCTCCCACATGAGGCTGTTTCAGTATTTAAAGGGAAACTAGTGATGCAGGAAGCAGAAAAATTTATCTATGAAAAATTGAACTCCAAATATTCATGTTAGCTCTTTCTGAGTAATAAGGCAGCATGAAATTGATCTGAATCCTCAGGGCTTTCTTGGACAGCATTTGAGCCCCTTTCAAAACATTTATTGTAAAATATCTGCTAATTGGAATGCCTAAATCCACTTTAGTCCTTTTGAACAGCTTAGGCGTCTTGTTTTCTCTAGGCAATTATAAGCAAAGGATACACAAAGAAGGACAGGGATCATTTCTGCAGGAAGGGGACAAATATGAATAGATTGAGCTCTTCCCTCCCTCCTTTTTGATTTTTCAGTTGGCATAGTGATGGCTCTAGATAATGGTGGCTACTCGGAGCAAGAAGGGCTGGTGCTGTTTCGCCTTCACCATGGATCTCATCCAAAGTCCATTGAAGTCAATGGAAAGACTCCCGTTGACGTCAAAGGGCTTTGGTTCAGGGCCTGTTGTAGGATGCGGTTGGCTCGGAGCTGGCCTTTTTATTGCTTAAGCCCTTTCAGATGCCAGCTGGCTCCAGGTGGACTCCTCCGCCCCGCTCCGCACAGCCTGTGTTTTTTGCTTCACCGATTTTGGTCACGGGGTTCCTCCCTCCCCCAGCTTCGACTGCAGTTGCCCGGTTCTCGTCCATCGATCAGTGCTGTCCCCTCTCCCCTCACCAGAATGGCAGCAGGGGTTGGGTTACTGAGGCTGCCAGTGCCAGGTGTTCCCCCGTCCCTGCTGGAACAGCCGACAGCTGCTGTCTTGGCATCTGCTGAACAAGCAGCCAGGACACCCCATCGGCCTCCCCACATGCTGCTCCCCCTGCTAGATCCAAGTGAAGAAGGAGGGACAGGATCAGAATGTGAAGGGGCCCAATTCTGGCTCAAGGCTCTCTTTGTTCACAGGCACTGGTGACACCCCCACCCACCCACCCACCTTCATCCAGGCCCCAGTCATCCCCTGGAGCCTCCACCCCAGCCCCAAACACCCTCCTGTTTATCTCCAGGAAAAGGTTATGAGGCCAGTTCAGAGTCCTCACCTGTGGAAAGAGGTGGGTCTTACACTTCATGCTACAGGCCTGTAGGACAGCTCCTGATCGCCACTGACCAGGAGTTCCATAACCCAGTACTTTCCACTGATAGTACCCTGCTTTGGGCCCCTGGGAGTTTTTCCCATGGCTCCATCTGTGTCTAGATCTCCACTGATCATCATAAGTTGCGGAGCTATAGGTAGTCTCTCTCTGTAGCCAAATTTTAGCCTTCTACGAGGAACAGCACTTTGGACATAAAGAATCACATGGCATACACCTTTGGAACATTATGGCCCATGCTGTTTTAAACCCCAGGAGTCTGGGGAAATTACTAACCTGCTATAATGTAGAGAAATATCTTTTCCGAAGTATTTGTCTGATTTGTGTAAAAAAACCGTTTCTATGGGATGCATGAAGATGCAGGTGGAGAGGCAGGGGTGTTGCATATACCTGCCTCTCCACTAATGAGTCTCAGCAGTGAGCAGTAGCTCAGGAGGATGGTGGTGAGTGGGTCATGCCTTACCTCCCAGGTGTGAGTACCTATGGCACTAGATCACCTGGGCACAGTGAATATACGTGCAAGAGAAATATCGTATGATACCTAGGATGGGAGTGTTGATAATTCTGTCAATACAAGTGATGTTCTCTAAAGTCTTACTCAGGAGTGGTCACTTTAGAAGTTTATAAAGTACAGCAGTGAGGGGACACCCCCTTACATAATGCTGAGGGAGTGGTAATGCTTTTCTGACCAGGCTGGGAACTAGGAGACCTGGATTCTATTCCCAGCTCTGTCACTTACTCTCTGTGTGGCTTTCAGCAAGTCATTTAGCTTCTTCTTACCTCAGAGTACCCTCTCTGTATAATGGAGACAGTGCTACTTAGTCACCTTTGTAAAGCTCACTTTGAGATCTAAGGGAGAAAAATAATATGTAAATAACTATAATAATTATTATTGTTACAACCTCAATGCAGTGTGCAAGTATTAACCATGTTAATGTGAAGCCTGGCAAATCTATTTTCAGTAGGCAGCATTGATTCAAGACTTGTGGGCTGAGGGAGTTAGGATCCGTAACCATGTTTTCCGAATCCTGGTTATTAATCAGTCCTCCCTTCTCCTCGCAACACTTCAACCCTCCCACACGCTGCTAACAATCCTCTCGCCCTGCCCCAAACGCTCTCGTCCACGCACAGGGGCAGAATTCCCCTAACAGCACTTGAGTTGATCGGATTATATTTCAGTTGTTTGGAACTCAGTGTCACGCAGAGGCTTTTCTCTGAGATTTGGAATAACGAATTCCTTTCTCTGAGCTAATTTTTCACACACCTGTCCAAAGCACACACTGGAGTAGAATAATGCATCTTTTGTTCAGGGTCTTTCTGTTGGTTTCCTTCTCCACCTCCATTATTTCATTCTTCTTTTGCATGGTAATGCTTTTTTTGCCCTTCATTTGAAGTAAATACTGGGAGTCCCTGGCACTTGAGCAAGAGAAATATGCTTTCCGGCTCTGTTTCTTACGCTGTCTTCGAAGGAGGTTTGGCTGTCCGGGGCGCACACTGGAAGGAGACAGAGGCATATTATAATATGGAAAATCCAAGTCTCATCTGAACCTTAGGGGCGGCTTAGGGAGCCCACAAAGCCTGCAGTTGACAGGTTGCCTGTGACTTTTCACATTCTCTATGGACCTGTCCTGAATGGGATGTGGGAACGTGAAGGATGCTGCTTTCTGGGCAGGTTGGTTGGCTGTGCATCATCTTAGCCAGAGAACGGAGAAGGGGATTTCTTTGGGAGAATGGGGACACTTTCTCCCCCAACTGTTTGAAGCTGGCCCTGTGTGTTCCATCAGGCACTGGGGAATTTTGCTGATTGACTGATGGGTCCAAGTCTGGATCAGGGTTTGGGTTTGGGCTTGTTTCTAAGGGAAGAGAATATGGTTCCAGAGCCTTGCCTCTGACCTGCTAGCAGTTTTCCCCTGGGAGAGTGAATTCCATTTTGTAACCGTGAGCTCTGGCTAAGAGGAAAGTACAGACTGGCAGGATACCGAAGCTTCTGTTTGTACAACTATGGCACTGTATAGGGGTTTTCCATCTAGAGTTAGTCCACCTGCCTGAGCAGCAGTAGCTAGGTTGACAGACGCACTCTTCGGTTGACTTAGCTGCATCTATGCAGGGTTTAGGTTGTCACTTGGGGGGTGAATTTTACATAGTTATGTCAATCCAAATTTTAACTGTAGACCAGGCCTCAATCTGGGTTACAGGAGTGGAGGAGACTTAGGCTTTTGACCCTATCACCCTAAATAAATCCTGCTGGGTGTCTCACTCTTCTATGTTTGTAACAATTCAGCATCATAATAAGAGCAAACAGGCTCGTGTCAGCGTTGAATAATAACTTGATTTGCTGTGTTTGTGCACATGTTCTGTATGTTGGGAATAGGCGCAGACAATAGCCTGAGGTCGCTGTATATATATTTACATAGACTTTTTTTTCCCCCCCTAACAGCCCTATTACCGTATTTAAATGCAAGTATGTCTTTTTTAATTGATGTTTTAAAGTAGTTTAGAGTCACTCTAGCTTAGCTGTTCTTTGTTCAGTTTTTCCCTGGTTACATGTAGCTGGGATGATAGTACTAGAGTTAGTGGGCTTGTAGTTTGCTGATTTATCTGGAACTCTCTCTCTCTCTCTCTCTGTCTCTCTCTCTCTAGTTTGTTCTGCTCTCTTCTGCTGTCCCAATTGCTTCTTTAAAGTCTCAGTTGTTCTTCTGTGGTCTGTTCAGTGTGGCACAGAAGCTGTGTTCCCCGACAAGTTTGCCCTGTCTTGGGTCATCAAAACTAATATGAGCAGCTGGAATTCTGCAAAGACCAGGAATCCGTCAGAGCCTCTTGCTGTCCTTTGCAGCAAGGGCATCTGGTGTTTTTGTTGATCACCTTTTTCCCTGTCTTTGCTTACTTAAAAAAAAGAAAAATCCAGTGTCTCTGGCAGATTTTTTAAAATTAATTAAATTAGGAACCAAAATGTTGCTAGTGGCAGCTCATTTTTCTGCAGTTTCACAGTCCCCCTGCATCAGGGTACGGTACCTGAAATTCCTTGATATGCTGCTGTTTTGCTTTAGAAAGCTTTTTTTTTTTTTTTAATGCATCTGAGTGAAATTTTTTTCCTTTATCCCAGCAAACCTGTGATCTTGAAACAAGGACCCTCCTGTAATTTTGATTACTCTCGTCTATAAATCAGCACATTGCTTTCCTCTTGCAAATAAGCAAAGAATAAAATCAACGTATCCTTCTTGTTTTGCAAAACTGATCTGAGCCCTAACAGTTTGAAAGCAAGAAGATATAAACCACATCCTACAGGCTGTCTCTGTGAATTAATTCACTCCAGTATCTTGCCTTTAAAACTCGCAGTGGCTCAGAAGACCTGTGCACAGGATAAAAAGGCATCATCAGAGCATGCAGCCATTGAAATTCATTGCAGAGGATTTAGGGCAGGATTTTCAAAAGAAGGCCACAGGTGCTTCCATTTTGCAGGCCCAAATAGGCACACCATAAAGGGACCTGATTTTCAGAGGCTCAGCTCTGTCAGTAAATCAGGCTCTTTTAAGGTTCCTTACGTCAGACCCCCAAATCACTAACCCCTTTTGAAAATAGGACCATAATTGACCATAGTTGCCCCCAAAAGTACTACAGTATTTTACCCCCCCCCCTTTTCTTTTTGTTTGGTGACACCTGCTGTTCATTGGATTTTTCCCTTTACCCTTCTCCTTCTTTCCGTGGCTAGGTTTTCCGGCAGCGGCCTATGGACCAGTAGCAGCAGCAGCCGTGGCAGCAGCGAGAGGATCAGGTAGGGGGGCCGGTGGAAGAGGCGGCTACATGGCATACCCTCAGAATGCAGGGCAAGGTAAAAGCTCTGTCGGTATTCTATGTGGCTGCAGCTGTCCATCATTACTCTGATTTTCCTCACACTTATGCTGGGGACCTGGAAAAAACTCTCACTACAAGTGGAGGCCATGAGGCCTGGAGCACCTTACAGGAGGTTTACATAAGAACCGTCAAACCCAGGGTGGGGGCGGCGGCATTGGTATTGTTCATTTATTTATTTTAAATTAAAGCTCATAAAGGACAAAAAAAAAGTTTTCATTTCTCCTGTGAAGTTTGCACTGGGTTAACAATGCAGCATTTGCTCTCTGCAGTTAATGCTCCAGTGGCTGCGAGATCAAACCCACCACCCAGATTTGTGACTTGAACGATTGCCCCCAGTAAGACATCATGGCAAGTTGTCCTATGGATTTATTTTTAAAAATATTTTTCTTGGCCTCACCTCCCAACAAAATAGTATTCTTTCCCCTGGAACTAGCTGGTTACCAGGATGGTAATTTACTAGAGCAGAGCTTCCTGTTAATCTGGAGACAAAAGCATCACATCTGCTACAGTATATTAGAAGAGATCCTAAAATGTTCATATGTGCACTCAAGATCCGCTTTCCTTTGAACTCTAATTGGGGTGGTACAGCTGTAAATGCTGCCTGAAGTACAGGCAATCAATAAACGTTACCTGGAGCCAAATCAAAGTGGCCCTGCTGAAAGCACATGTATTGTATTGTTGGTTTCCAAAGTATGTTTTTTAATTTGCCTGCCATTTAAAGCTTAGTTTTTGTTTCTCAGACTACTGCTCTTGTTACTTACTGCAAACTGCGGCCTAAGCTTCACGGGAAATGTTAAAGCTTTTCTCTCTGTCCCTCCAAACGCTTATTTTCCCCCCCTTAAGGGAAATAAATAAATTGTTACCAATTACAGTTATTACCCTAGAATTTCAATGTAGGGAAACATGTGAATTAGCGCTTTGCTTAAGTAATTAAATGTTCAGTACAGTCATGAGTGGGCTGTTAACTTACCAGCACACCCTGTTCTGTGTCTGCATACTATGCTGTGTCTTGATTGTACAGTGGTGACTCAAAACAATAAACCCTGAGCAAGAACAAAGGGTAGAGTGATGCCTTCTCAGTAGATTTACCTGCTCTCACATGTACATTCAACATTTATGTATCATCCCGTGCATTCATCTTACCATTTGTTCTTGCTAAGGATGAAGGGACATCTAGGGAGGAAGAGAGTTTTGAGAAAACGTTTTTGCTACCTGGCATTCAACTCCCCAACCGCTTCAGTGCGGTTTTGCTCAACATTGTACACATAAGACACGCAGCAAATAATGTTTCCAGCTTACTCACGATTTGATCCTAGAGTAGAGGTTTTCAGTGACCTGTATGGAACTTCTACGCTGGCTAGCTAGGCTCTTAAAAAAAAAAAAAAAAAAAAAAAAAGACTATTGAGCACTAACACCCAAATATGCATTGAGTGAGACCCTAATTCTGTGGAGTCCAAAGTAAGATGTCAGGAGAACTCCGTTCCATGCAAACTGGCACTGCTTGCGGGGCTACAAAGGATCATCTGTACCAGTTTTATTTTGTGGCATGTGGAGAAAGCCTAAGGGGTGACTTGCCAGACAGCTGTGGGAATATTTTTCCTTCTCTTTCTTTCTCCCTCCCCCCTTTCTTTAAAGAGAAGAAAAATTGATTTCACGTATTAATTGAGGAAAATTGACTTAATTGTCACTGTCTCTTCCTCGTGTTTTGCCCTTTAGGTTTTAAGTACTAACAGACCTGGTGAGTTGCCCCTTAAGAAGGCGCAGAGGGTTTGGCTAGATTAACGTTGCTTTCATTATTATTATTTTTTTAATCAGAGTGCTTTTGGTTCCCCTTTACAATTGAACTGAGCATCAATCAATTCTGTGCCTGTAATCATTTGGGGTTTTTTAGTGTGGTTTTTTTTATTATTATTATTATTATTATTTTTATTTGAACGTGCAATACGAAACTAAATCTAACCCTAAATTAACACCACCCTTCCTGGCAAGTTTAAAGAGCAGTATGGAGTTTGGAAATGCCTTTCAAGTCTCAAAATTGTATGCGTGCCCCAAAACAAACAAACAAAAACAAAACTCACCAACCTCACCCGTAATCTCAAGGAGGAAGAAAGAGATTATCAAACTTCTTAAACTAGAGGCTGTTTACATTTGTAGTGAAATGTGTTCTATGGAACGATGGTGTTTTATTTGCAGTCATTTCCATCTAAAGAGAGTTGTTGAACAGGGCATCTTGGGCTTGTCACTTTCATACAGCAATGGTAGTGAATTGTATTCAGGAGCAATGGAGTATGATAAATCTCATCTTACAGTGTATGGGCCCGATTCATTACAAGAAAAATGTTTTTGCAATTGTGCACAATCCCCTCGTATGCTTTTATGATTAATGCAGAATGCAGAAAATGCAGAATGCAGCATGACTGGCACTCATTGGCTTCCTTTTGTTGTCAGTCTGAGTAAAATCACCAGAGAACGAATGAGCAACAGAAACACCTCCCCCCACACACACACAATTCCACAGCACCTTACTGGGGCGGTTCTATTTGTGTTGCCATGCTATACCTTCTCTGTGAATAAATCAGAGCTCCACTTTCCACTTGTGCCAATTCATTTGAAAATTCAGGCCCTGATCCTGCAAACACTTAAGCATGTGCTTAACTTTACTTCCATGAGTAGTTTCATTGATTTCAAGGGGGCTCTTTACAGTAGTAAACTAAGCAAATGCATAAATATTTGCGGGATCAGAGCTTAAGTGCACTCCCAAAACTTTCATGTTCACTTCAATGCATTTTTTATATACCTGCCTTTTTGGACACGAATCTTGGAATATTTCTAGTGCCAGATTTTTGCGAAGATCTCCGCACCAACAGCTCCCATTCAGACACCTAAACAAAGTGGCAAGATTTTCAGAAGTGTTTGGTTCTCAGTAGCTCCCAGCATTCCCAGTAAAAGCCTGGCCACTTTATTTAGGGAGTTGAGCTCTTTCAAAAATATGGACCATAAGAAAACTAAGATCTGATCAGCACCCAAAATGCATGCACACTTCCAGGCAAGACTTTGTCTAATGCATTTCTAAAGCCCTATCACCGTGTTGTCTGGGCATCGATGACCGCTGTGTAACCTAAGATGCTGTTCTTACGTGTACTATGGAAAATTTGCATGTTTGCTTAATAATCATTAAAAGAATATGCCTAGATTATTTCAGCCTGGGGTGCTGTTAACTTGCATGTCAGCTGTGTTAATGTCATGAACCTATCTTGGTCAGTAATCATTTTTGTGATTCTGCACATTGTGGGCTTCTGTTTCTTTCTTTCTTTCTTTCTTTCTTTTGTTTTTTGTTATATTTCTGCTTGTGGGAATACAATCACCAATTACTATTATTAAACGGAATAAGGTCTGGTACCAATTGCAACAGTAACTCCTGTGATCAGTAGAAAGGGACATTTCCCTGTCCTCGTGTTCAGTGTCATTCTCACTTGCTAAACTCTTCTCCCAGACTGGGAGGTTTATGCTTTGGTGCTTCCCTTTATAAATCACGCACCAAACCAACACGCCCATGTAGACGCAATGGGTGACATTTTTCTAAACTGACTTAGATTTAGCCATACAGTTCCCATTCACTTCTGTGGGAGCTGTGTGGCTAAATCCTCTAATTGGCTTTGATAAACTCATCCCTCCTTGTATTTTTTTTTAATGAATTGGGACCTGGGCCATGTAAAATTAGCAAGCTTGAAAGTCTGAATGCTGCAAACTCCTCCTAGACAATTTCACTATCAGTGTCACGTTTCTTTTAATTTCACCTGGCATATTTTGAACATAATCATTTTTGTCTTGTAAGTGCTGTTTAAAAAAAGGAAAACCGAGAGGGGGGAAACATTTTTATCTTACACTTGGGAGGGTAGGAATTAATTTGGAAGAAAAAAAAAACAGAAAACAAAATAAAATTTGGCAGAAAGTTGTTGGGTTCCCCCCACCCCCCATCGTCTTAGTGCGCTCCCCAGCGTGTTAGCGTTAACTATTCCTCCCTGATGAGTGGAGAATAAAATAATAATGCAACGAGCCTGATTCTTCACTACTTGACACCTTGGGCAGTCATTCAAAGTGGGGGCAAAAACATTAGCAAATCAGAAGGGTAACATTTTACCCCCACTCTGCCCAGTAGAAATGATGACAAGAGGTATAAAGCAGGGAACGGTCAGGACTCTCTTGTGGTTTGGAGCTAAGGGTATATACCTCTTTCCCTCCCTCCCCCCGCCCTTAACACCTTGCCAGTCTCCAACTGAAAATGCTGCCTTTGATCCCTGAGCCCCCAACAACCCCTTACTGTACTTTATACTTGCCAGCTATAACAAATCTAGTAACGTGAGCTACTGACCTTGATGGTGAGTGTGAGCAGTTATGTTTTTGTTGTTTTCTCTCTTGCTTGGTTGGGGCTGCTGTGAGAGAGGGTGTCTCTGAGGCATTCTTTCCGGCCTCTCTTACACTCGGACGTGCACACCTCCTCTCAAACACTCTTCTGAGCGCGCTCAGCGGGAAGGTTTGTCCACACCTATTAATCCTCTCTCAGTGTCCAGCTTCTTGTTAGTAGCAGCTGGTTGCATGTTTTTTGCTTGTTCAGATGAAACGGTTCAAGAAACAACTCATATCAACTCTTGAGAAATGTCTCTTTTTTTTGTACACTTTTTCTTTTTATGTTTTTATTAATTTCCCCTACTTAAAAAAACAAAACACCTGTCGTACCGTAAAACATTTCACATCTCCCCTTGCCTGTTCTTAGAGTGTATGTATCTGTGGGACTGAACTAAATGCATGCACTGTAGTAGTCGTACTGGTAGCAGTAGATGTAGTTGTAGAACATGCATTGTTGAGTTGATATTATAGGTATCATCAACTTGAAATAGTGTGTCAGTCAAAAGCATAGCATTGGTTTGATTGGAAGAGTAGGGCTATCAAGAAACCAGTGTACTCCTAAAGGCTTGGATCCATAGTACTGTATTTGTTAAACCCCATTATCTGAATTTATAAATTGAACGTGGCTGTAGCTAACCTACATCCTTTCCCACCACAAGAACTCACACATACTCTTATGTTGATAGTAAATTTACCTTATTTTTCAAATTAAAAATCCTGGGAATTAGATCTTTGAATATGAATACAGTATGTTCTGTTATTTTAATTTGTATTAGAAAATTAAGATTTTGTTTTAAATCATTTGTAATCATGATTTCCTCATTAATCCCTCAACTGTCTGCATTAGCCCATAGAATCATTCTTTGGAGGTCTTAAACCATTTGTACAAAATGCAAACCACCCCATAGGATAGCTAAATAATATAATGTATGTAAAACAGCTTCCTACCAGACTCTCCTGAGACACAAGGGAATTGTTTTTAGGTCATAAACCTCAAATCTTGTTATGCAACAGACTCTGTGCTAGTCATGGTTTGTATTCATTGCCATGTCGCTGGGCTTAAGGGAACATTTTTAAATTAAGATTTAACATTTCATAAATACCAGCATTAGGAGTAAAAGACAAGTTCATCATCTTTGCCATTGAGCCAACAAATGTCTTTGCTTTTTGCACCCAGTTTTACGCACTTAACTTTTTAAATTGTTTTCAAAATGAAGCAGCAGTGACTAGATTTAACAGCTGGTAATTCAAGTCCTGAATTACACTTTTTTTTTTTTTCATTTTAGTTTGTTTGTCAGAAAATATCCTGCTGGGAGTAGAAAAGTTCCCCTACAGTGCTCCTACTCCCCCCACCTCCCTCCAATAGAGTTAGGAGCTCTTCCTGGGGCCTAAATGTTAGTTCATAGTCTGCTGAGTGTGGTCAGTGTAGTCTCCAGGACACTTACCTCAGCAAATGTTATTGAAAGTATCTTGAATGTGCTTTCAAGATGCAATTAAGAATTTGTATGTGCTCCTTACCTCTGATAGAGCAAAAAAATAAATTAGCCAAAGAACTTCTTGGTTGTAGTTGACACAATCACAATCCTATAGACATCTAGACTGTCTGCTGGATGCATGGTGCACAAGATTTCCCTTATTGCTAGTGAAGAGTTTCAACATTTATGCATCAAAGGGAGAGAGGGAAATAATTTACCCCTTAGATTTCAATCTGTTGCAGAGATGCGGGGACCCACTGTTTAATGTGAAAGACATGATGAAATGAGGAATGTATCTAAAAGTTAGCTGAGCGGTAAATTGCAGAGGGTGTAGAAATCCATGTCTTACACTTAAATAAGGGGCACTAAAAATATTTAGTCTTGTCATTAAGCACTGATTGTGTTAGCAAATTATAGTAATAAAATAGTGGGACAACAGTTGGTCTGTGCGTGTGGAATGAGGGAAATCTAGATCAACACGTTGAAATGTCATAAGGACCAACAGCTGAACAATCTAATGATGAACCAACTTGGAATTGATACTGCCGATTTAGGGGATTTTCCTTTGGAGTGACAGCTCAAATGGACCTGCACTCCTTTTTTTATTTTACTATATAAAAGTACATAAAATTTAATCCAAGCCATGCAATCTGAAAAACCAGAACCTAACAAGCAGCCCACCTGGGAAAAGAAAGCAGGCTGAAATTTCTCACTCCACTGGAACATCCAATAATTACTTGACAGAGGCTGGCAACTGGAACTCTGCAGAGTTGATACATCTAAAAATTAGCAGCTGCATAAGATTTTTATCCTTTGCTCATTTTTATAATATTAAGGCTGCATCTGAAAATGTTGGTCTGAGAAGAAGGCATGAAATTGAAGAGCCTGCACCATTTTGTATCTACATAATGTGTGTACTTGCTGTAAGAATCCTCCATTCCCAGTAGGTTAAATGATCTATCTTGTGGATTAATCAGTTGAATGCAAACAAAAGGAAAATGTCTCGTGTTATAGGAATAGGAGTAAAAGAAAACAAACTCTGCACTGAATAAGCACATGTCTGAAGGGTAAATACTCCATTTTCTTCTAGGCGTGTGCAACACGTCTGTAGAGATGAGGTCATTATGCATTTCCTTGAGAGGTGTTTTTTTGGCCTTGTTAGTGACAACTCTCTTCGCCTCGCTATTTTATGTGCTCTGCAATTACTTCCCTGAAGGACGCGGGGTTGTTTTGTTTTAAAAAGAGAATTAAAGCAGAATCATTTCTATTACAGGTCTAAAGTCATACGTTGATCCAAGATAATTTCAAAGCCATTATAGAAAACATACGCCTGGAAGTGCCTTCCAGTGCTCAAACCCCACAAAATACTGTTTATCTTATTTTATTGTTGGAAACATTTTATTTATCCTTGAGGGACTGAACCTCTTACGCAGCCAAAAAAAAATTTCAGTAAATTTAAAATAATCTGCTGCCAGGCACTGACCTTGGCTCTAGTCATTTTACTGGGCTCCTGCCTGAAGTCTATTGTAGTTAAAATACATCAGCTTTAATCAATAACTTTGTAATAGAAAATCCCGTGCACTTGATACATCATCTCCAGTGCAATTAGTGACCAGCTCTGAAGTACAGACTTAAGTACAGCATGAGTTAATCTTTAATGAATGTAGTAGCTAACTTTTAATGGGCTTTTCAATCAGTGGAATTATTTTCAATGGGAAAACACTTGTCCACAGAGATCATTCTGGCTGCCGGGGTGCCTCTCTTGACACACGCCAAGTGGTGGCTCCACATAAGCTTGAACTGTATTGTGATCCAAACAGGCTAATCACGCAGTCAGGAAAACGTTTCCGTTTCAGAGCACTGAAACTTTTACGCTTGACAAGTAGATTTTACTCTATTCTAGCCAAGTGCTGGAACAGCCAGTTAATGTCATTTGATTTGATTTTTTTTTTTTTGATTTTTTTTTTTTTTTTAGGGATAAAGCTCCTGGTTGTTGGAATGCAGCTTTATTTTACATAACTCATGTAAGGGTTTGTTATATTATCAGCAAGGTTTGAAACCAAGACCTTCAGCCATCAGGCCCCAGTTCAGGAAAGTGTTTAAGCACGTGCCTGAATTTAAGCATGTGAATAGTCCAGTTGATTTCAATGGAACTACTCACATGTTTAAAATTAAGCACATGCGTAAGAATCTTGCCGAATCACGACCTAACAGGGCAGTACAAATTGAGCTTGATATCTTCTATGTAGAGTAGCTGCTAAAGGTGCAAACCACACACATTTTACAAGCTTTTACACTAGTATTTTCAAATAATTTGACCTCAAAATGCAGTAGAAAGTTAAATACAGTGAGTACAGAAACAATCTTTTTCTCCCCCCACTTTCTGTTTGAGATACAGGCAAGTAAAAAAGGATACAGAGGTCTTTTCACTACAGCAAACTTTTTTGTGTGTCTGCCTTGGCATTAACTCAAAGGGATAATTGGTTAGTAAAAGCCAGAGAAAGCAGAATTGAACTTTAGATATATGGACCTACACTATTGGGGGGGGGGGGGAGTCAGACAGCAAGTTCATTTGAGGAGTGTTGTCTGGTAATTGCAGCAAAGGATCAGAACCAATGGCTGTATTCCTCTGAATCAATGCGCAAGTCACTTCAGCGTTCTGTACCTCAGTTTCCCCCTCTGTATGATGGGCAGAATATTACCTATCAGGGTGGGGTGAGATAGAATTGGCGTAGCCAAAGCACCTTGTGGGAAATTGCCACATGAGCACAAAGGATTATTGTTATGCCCTCACTTCCCCCATCTGGTTTCAGTTTTTCTTTAGAAACCTCTTTAGGTCTCCATTGACTCTCCCCTAAGGGCTGTGTCTCCAGTGTCGTGGCAAACAACGATTGCCTTAAAGGGGACCTAATGATGGCTCCTATGTGGTCACCGCTAATGGTTTGCCCTTATGCTACAGAGATTCCCAGTGCCTTCAGTGGGTGCTGGATAAGGCCGTAGGTAGGAGATTCATTTCCTCTAATGTCAATGGCAGCATTCACGTGGAACAGTTCAGAAACTTCTAAGCATTATAAGGCTAGAAAAATTCCTCCTGGTGTCCTAGAATAACATCAGTGTGCTCTTTCTTCTTTAGACATCATTGTTCAGAGTACATACCTCCTCTCCCCCTCCCCCCCCCCCCCCCACCCCTCTAAGTCCTCTCACTGTCTTTTTTGCTCATAGAAAACTGCAACTACAACCTATAGGACCAAGGGCAAAATACTATGTGGGCAACTCGCCTGGAAAACGTGCAGCATCTAAGGGCAAAATCTGATTCCTACTCAATTTAGTGCAGAGCTGTTTGATCACATGGTGCAGGTTTCTCCTTACTTCCAGTTCAGAATAGCATCAAAGGGGGAAGCCTAGAGTACTTTCCTAATACCATGTTACTTTGCCAACTAAACAAATGCAGGCGTGACTAGAATGGGAGGGTTTCCAAGAGATGATTTCTCTGTTTAAATGTGGTCTGCACTGTGAAGGAGTTTCAGAACCTCTGGCTTAATTGGATGGACTGGTCTCTTTTAGGAATGACTTTGGGAATGACTTTCTTTTGCTTACCTGTCAGTGCAGTTGCGTCACCCATCATTGCTTAATATCATATACATGTCTGGCTAGTTAATTCTAATCTGTTTAATACCCATGTCTTGTGTAAACTCCTGGTAGAAGAAGAAGGCTGGGTTTTAAAAAAAATTCCTTTCCCTTTTCTGTATAGTCCTGGATGTTTCCATATAGTGATCCATAGGTACGTGCGTGTATGAAGGAGATGCTTTAGGAGCAAAATGTGAATTAAAATATGCAGTAAAATGAAGTCCCAGTTTTGTTTTAATTTGGCTATTCCACTGCCTGTTATTGTACAAAAGGCTTCAATTTAAAATTAACTGAAATGATAGCCGGTTAATGTGTTACAGTGGGAGGCCGAAGTTTCTGTTGCCATGGCGATGGAGTTCGGCTCATTTGTTTTGTAGATGAGTAATTACTACGCAATTAGAGTAGGCTAAAAATAAAGGGGCCCTTTGTTTCCAGTTACTCATTAATATTAATAAAAGGTCTGTCCAGGCTGTGATAAACAATTAATGCAAATGTGGTTGCCCATGGCATAAGTAGCGACAGATTTCTTATCGTCCAATAAGAGGTGACCAGGCTAGAGAGGTTTGCTCTTTCCTCACTTTAAATAGCAAAATTATTAGTAAAGAATTTCATGTGGGAGCAAGATCGCACGTACATTTTTTTTTCCCCGTTTGCCTCTTGGTAGGATGTCAGTAAAGGCTAAGTCATGGACAGGCATGTGCCAAGCCTGTTAGGACCTTCCCCTGAAAATATGAGATGGGTCCGATCCTGCAATGTGCTGAGCACGCTCAACACCCATTGAAATTGATGGGAACTCAGGATTCTCAGCACTTCACAGGATTCAACCTGAAGTCCTGGCTCTGCAACATTTGCATGTGTCACTTGACATCAACAGGTAGCCCTGTTGGGTTGAGTCAGTGGGGCAATCCACAGCCACCTTCCGAAAGCATTTGCAGGATCGGAGTCTAAATCAGCCACTTTAAAAGAGCGTAAAGGACGGGGGAGTGTTGAGAGTTGATTTGGGGGCGCCAAGAAAGGAATCTGGTCTGAGATTTGCAAAGGGTCTCAAAGGAAGTTACTTTCAAAGGGAGTTGGGTGCCTAACTCCCTTAGGCACATTTGAAAACGCCAGCTCTGAAGCCAAAGGGTTGAAATTAGAAAAGAGCCATTTACCTTATCTCATGATAACCGCATCGTTGCAGTACTATGTTAGGAGAGGAAAACCTCATCATGTATTACAGTCATGTCAATATTAGACGTCATGTACCAGGACCCCCCTTGTCCTAGGTACTGTACAAATCCAGAGCTGATCTCTGCCCCAAAGAGTTTACAACCTAAATAAACTAAAATCTAAGTAAATTTCTTTTGAAATGTAAAGGCATTATAGTTATCCAAATCAGGGGGAGGGGCAGTGGTGGCAGAGGGAGGAGAGTGGGGAAGGTGCAGTAGAAGTGAAAGAAAACAGTTCTGAGCATTTAGCGTAAAGTATCTAAAGTGTTACAATACATGCGATTTTAAATTAACTTTAAATTCCCGTACTATTAGATGGGCACCTGTTTGTAAAATGACTGAAAAATCAAAATTTGATTTCCATATATAATCTGTGTGTAAATTATTATTATTATTTGGCTGTCTTGGTTTAACTGATAAGACATGAGAGTATGTGCTATGGAGCTGTTCTGGTGCAGTATATGCACAGTAATGAAATGATCTGGTGATACTGCTGCAAGCTGTGTGCCCGATTGAACTCCCACGTGCACGTGTGCCCAGCATCTTTGGCAAGTGAAGTCCTGTGTTTAAGATGTGGCTTTCTAGTCTGCTTTGGAGGCTTGGAGTCAGCTATCAAACTGATGGAGCCTGGGCCCCATCCCTTCCGTTACTTGTGCTGCTCCTTGGAAGTGCCACAGTAAAGACAAAATGCGGTCTAGGCTGCTGTTTCCCAGCGTCCCTCTCTGCTCAGATGTGGCATCCCTTCAGAAGAGTGGAGGGGTCGGTGTGGCAACTTTGGGTGGGGGGGAGGGTGTTTCCACAAATCAAACGTGCATCATACAGTCTGATCAACCAACCAGCCACCTACTAAATTGTGGTGGTTGTAGGTAGGGTAGGATCTTTTGAGCAGCTCTCAGCACTGCTAGCAGTAGTCTACAGGACACTGGCATCTTTATCACTTGGTCGCCCTCCTCTGCTCAGAGCAGGTATAGATGACACTGGGCCAGCAGCCACCTGAGGTCTGTCACTCCTATCAGTGGGAGATTCCCCCACACGCAAACACACCAAAAAAGAAGTGTAAACAAGGCCTAAGTACTCCCAATCCTTGTGTTTATTTTGTTGGAACTCACCCAAGCTGCAGCTCTGTCCTCCATCCTGCCCCTTTGAAGTGTCACGGCAGAGCAGCGAGCATTCTGGGCTGTCTCCCTTTCCCTTGTAATGCAAAATGTCTGCCTAGCCAGGTTTGTATCCTCAGCTCCTTGTAAGCCTGCAGAACCGCTAACCAGTACGTGCATCCAAGCCACAGACGTCACTGGCCTCGTCGCTCAACGGTAGCCTAACCGAGTGACGTCATCCAGCCTGGAGATTAGATGAGGTGTCGGACTAGGGTGCAAGATGTTCCAATGGGGAAAAATGGCATAAAAATGGCATCTGCATCCCTCCCAAACTGTTTAACTAATGGAGGAGAATGTAGCACAGCCTTTGTAAGGTTGACATTTGTTTGTTGTTAAGGATCTAATTAGAAACATGAGAGGGAGCTGAATGGCTGCTTGCTCGGCTAATTAGCGACATGCACGAAGACCACTTTGAACTTCAAGGACACAAAGCTATTAGCGCTTACATCAAAAATGGATTAAACTTCTGTGCTTTTATAATGATTAAAGATGAGCCGCTCGAGTGGAAATCCTTTTGTAAAGGCTGCGACAAGAGCTGGCTCCCTGATTGCTTTGCATGGCGTCTGTGTAGTACTCTGGCCCCATGTGAGAGTGACACCATTAACTTGCAATATGGAAAATGTGATTAGGCAATAAATATTGATCGCTCGCAAAAAATTACAGTTAAGCCGAGAAACGTATTTATTTCTCGTGGCACGTAATTACGGGACTCAGAAGAGACAGGCTTGAATAGATTGTATTTTGTGTCTTCTTGCAAATCAGTGCACGTCAAGTATTTTTAATACTCCAACATCATTCTAGCAGGCCCATATCCAAGCTAGGACTTGAAACAGGCTAACAACAGCGGTGCACATCAGTAGTTGCTGCTAGTACAGTTACCCCATACAGAGAGACTTTTATACCACCTCTTCTTGTTGCAACCAGGGATTTACCCCCCTCTTACAGCTGTTTTACTCTGACGTCACTGACGGGTTGTGTGCCTGACTCTGATAACATAGCATAGTCTTGGCTATGCAGTGCATCTGCACTTCAGTTGGCTTGGCTTTATCCCAGCGTAGGGAACGGGCAAAGTTCCATCTTCGCTACACCAAAAGAAATGTGTTGGAAAAGAGTCGGAGGTGGTCATGTTGTAACTGGGTCCCTGCCTATAGTTGTAATTGTCTTGTAGATAGGCTCCGGTTAGTTTATATCTGGCTTTTGAACATGGTTTGGATCATTATTAGGTGTGGATTTGAGCAGTGTTAATGCTGATAACTGTGCCTGTCGTGTGCATAGGGTTTAGGAGCATACCATTCCGTGACGCTTTGTTCAGTTCTAGCTCTAAATGCTATGCCTAGTAACCTTTACCCCACATGCCGCCATTTTGCTGTTATCCCTGCCAAAGGGACTGCAGGGAGAGGACAACCCCTAACCTGTGACTGCAGATAGAAAGTACCATATAAATGGTACCTTGTTACTGCAGAGATCAGCTCCTTCTGGATGCACAGATGCTTATTTTACTGACAAACCCAAGGTTTTAGTGTAGGGCCAGTACAGCTGCAGAGGAGAAAGAGCTGGGTGTCACTTTAACTGAGGCCTGACCAGCACAGCTCTGATTGTAGAACCCATGGTGGTGGTGACGTATGAGGCAGACAGAACAAAGCATGGTTTTCGAGGGACAGGACTGAACTTGCTGACAGAAAAAGGTCACTGGCTTTCAATTATGAACTGGGGGACCTGTCTGGTGTGGGCGGTCCGGCAGAAGGGTGTCTGCTTTTTAAGCATACTGAGAAGAGGCTGAATAGATTTGCTGCAACTTGTAAATCTCCACCCTAGAGTTATTGAACGGAATCTATTGTTCTATTTGTCGGACTGTTTGCTGTCTTATGTTATATTTGTCTTATGCATCTTCTGACTGGTTATCTGTGAGCTTCTGGGTATAATGTCGTGACCCTCCAGCATACCTGTATGTAGCAATCTTGTTATCTTCAGGAGATTCTCTGGTTTGATTGTTGATCTGAATTTGAAATTTCATAGAGTTTAAGCCCAGAAGCGACTATTAGATCATCTAGTCTAACCTCCTATATATCACAGACTATTCATTTTCACCCAGATACCCGTATATTAAGCCCAGAGACTTTAGTTCGACCAAAACATTTCAGTCCTTAGGAAACGTGCCCCGGGCAGGGACCAAAGTGTCTGGCAGCGGTTGGTCATTGACAGAAAGCGATATTCTGTGTGTGAAGGATTTAGAGCTTCTGGTGCCTGATCACAAAAGAGCATATTCTATCTAGCAGCATAGCTATATAAGGCTGTTGATATGTAGCAAATGGATTTGGAAGAGGCTGGACTTGGTAACACTGTGATGTTTGCTACTGCAGCAAGTCAGAGAAGCAGTATATTCTAATGGATCTGAATATGGGACTAAGAGCCAGGAGAGTCTGCAGAGTGTTTCAGACTCTGCCACCTACTTGCTTGTGTGGCCTTGGCTAGACATTTGGGGTATCTAGCTCCTCTGAAAACCAGGCTCTCTTCCATGAGCATAAATGGGAGTGCAGTGCACAGCACCTCTGTAAATCAGGTCATTGGCCTCTCTTTACTCACCTGTAAAATGGGGATAATAATACACTAAGGTCGTGGGGACTAATTAGTTAATGTTGGTGCAGGGCTCTGAAGGTGCTGAATGATAAGTAGTATTATAATCAAATATTGTAGCTGGATTTTTAAAGGGTCTGGATAATGTTATGATCAGCAATAACCTCTGCAGTCATGCATGCTGAGTGATAATCAAATCTCATGCTTCAGAACATCATTTGATTACCAGAGGGGTCAGGAAGGAGGTCTCTGCCCCACCCCAACTTAACCAGTATTGCCCAATCAGCCAGGTGTATGACGTTTTCCTTTCACTTTCCTCTGAAGCATTCGCATATTGGCCACTGACACAGACAACATGCCAGATGTGAATGGTTGACCTACTCTGCTTCAGCAAATTCGGTTTCTGTATATTGCGATACCTGATGTGTTAGAGGAAGGCAAAAAGATCTCAGAATGCCAATGGCTGCTTATGGTCATCTCATGTCTTGACACATGAGATCTGCTTACCTATTATTTTAGCTTCTGTAACTACAAACAATCTGTAACATTACCCAGCTCCTTTTAAAATCCAGCTACAGCATTTGACTCTCAAACACTACCTAACTCTTTACACCTTGAAAGCACTATCTAAATATTAATGAATGGAAGCTCCCTGTTGTGAAAGAGGAGTCGTCTCTCTCTTCCGACCTCTATAGCACTATAATGCTTGGCACTATTGGGGATATTAACCTACGTCTGTAGATGTGAGTGTGTAAGCGCACACACGCTGTCTGAAGTGACTCCTGGTTTTGGGTGCCCAGCTTGAGAGACCTTAACGGAGCATGATTTTCAGAGAGCAAGTGCTCTGCACTTTCTGAAAATCAGGCGCTTTTATGGTCTGTCTAGTTGGGCAATTAAAAATGGAGGCACCCAAAATCATTAGTCACATTTGAAAATGTAGGCTGTGTACGTATATCCCTCTATCCTAGCTGCCTATACAAGCACCTCAGAAAACCAGAGCGGGAGCTCAGATGAAAATGCTCATGGAAACCCCCAATTCAAATGCCCTCAAAACTTTGGGAAAGTTTCTCTCTAGAACCCGGTTTTGTAGATTTGGCCTTGTCCTCAAAACATAAACTCATTCAATATGTTATGCTAAAAAACTGACAGTCAACCAGCAACATCTTCAAATGGTTGCCACTTGTCTCCGGAAATGTGATGTTTGAGTGTCGTGCCGGGAGTTTTCCCCCTCCATTTCGTTTATGCCCCTCTCCGTGTGTCTCAGAGCTCTTTGTTGAATGCCATCTCCCTGATGTGTATAACCCTGCGCCGCTCTGGTATCCACTTTCATCTGTATCGGTAGCGTTAAATGTTGTTATATCATTTAATCCTTCGAGCAGGAAGATGTTTTTGCAGCATGTTTTATGAATTTTTCATAAAGATTAAAAGCGGCCTAATCTTGTGAGCTTTAAGTCTCAGTAGCGGGTAATGGCTTTGATTTAAAGCGTTTTGTCTTAATGATAGTTATATTGAAAATTTCCTGTTGCTTTCTAGCACGTGTAGTTATTATCATAAACACTGATGGTGGAAACGTCTGCCAAATTGTGCGTGGCTGTTTATGATAGGAGAGGGGAGAGAGTCATCCAGAAATTAGAGAGCTAGATCAACAAGTTGTCAGGGAGCATGGACATGCAGAAAGCAACCGCCAGGGTTAATAGGATAGAGCAAGAGTGGAGAGGAGCTTGGAAGAAAGAAAGTTGATTGGAAATGACAGGCGTTGGGTGAGAGAGAACCATTGGAAAATGCTTGGCATGAAATCAGAAGGAAATTTCAGCTGAGGAAGAACTATTTTATCAAAAGAGAGATGCGGGGAGGAAGTGGAGGGAGGAAGGAAGTAATTTCCCAGGCAGCTCACTCTGTTTAATTCTGCTGCCCACACCTTTTCATTCTTGGCACGAAAGCTGTTTGCTGCTTTTCCGCGTACTCTCGCTTTGCTTTACTACTGGAGCCAGCCTTTAATTAGCCAACACGGCAGACCAAGGGCATGTCTATACTACAGTCAGGAGGCAGCGTTTGTAGATGTACCCAAGCAAGTTTTCATCTAGCTTGATCTAATATGATCTAGTACCCAGGGTTCTGGGCAGGCAGGGCTAGCCCCTGCAGCCTCCCATGCTACCATGGCTTCATAGCTTTTGACACTCAAGCTGGCTTTGATCCAGTTCTCACATCTCTGGACTGCAGTGTAGGCATACCGGGATATCGAGGGGCCTCTTTTGCTCGGCAGCTGACAAGACAGTAGATGTTAAATTTAATGTAATGTCTTTCTTTTCCTGTTATTCCCCCCCGCGTTCTCCTCTTCTCAGTTACTGTAACCACAAGCACAGGCCTGCTTTTGTTTTTAGTTTGAAACCAATTATAATTGTGGAAGAGCAGCAGGTTTGCAGGTGTTCGGAACATTTTCTTCTAGTGGCAGCTTGTGGTTGTAATGCAAAGAGTAAACAATCATTTCCTCTTGTTAATTTTTTTATTACTATTATTTTTAAAATGTCTCAAATCTGCTCTGCTTGAAGGAAGGAACTTGTAGCCTGATTTGTAAAATTTATACAGGAGATGTTTACCCAGGAATATTTTGTTGTTTCTTTTCTATAAACTTAAGTCACTCTCTGCTCCTTGTGTGGTACTCTAGATAACAGTATACGCTTTCTGAATAGCACATCTATTAAAATGAGACTGGCACTCAATGTTTATGGGCCAGATTCTGCTCTCAGCTGTACCAGGGTCAACTCCACTGACATTAACAATTATTCTGGGTTTACGCTGGTGTAACTGAGAGCATAGACTTGTTCTGATTGTACGTCATTAGATCAAGTGTGTAGATATAAGTGCATTGTTCAGGATAGATGGATGCATGCTTTTGGGTGTGTGTGTTCATACATACATACATACACACGCACACACAGGATACAGATTCATATACACATATATTTCTAATGGGAGGGAGTGGAAGCTTACATGGATAAATGATAGCTAAGGTAGCTCCAGTTGGCTCACTTCTGCTGTCAACTATTCCTCTCTATATGCAATGTATTTCTTACTGTAATAGCCGGGACACTATATTTCATTCTAATGTATTGTGGAAGAGGAAGTCCAGTAATTCATCTGGTGGTTTCTCTAAAACTAGAGGTTTTCTTGCCTCTGCATACACTGACTAGAATAAGTCGCCTTGATTTCCTCTAATCACATTTTGCACAATTCTTCTTCAAATTTCAGTTTTTACTTTTCAATTTCTCATATTTGTAACTGTATTAACAAAGAAAAGAAAAGAAAAAAGCAATAGCACAGTATTTAACATTGAAAAGACTAATATACGAAAGAATCCAGTATCCACAATGATAGAGTCACTGTATCTCCAGGGATCCCCGATTATGGTTTCTATTCTTCGCCCGGTGACCAACGGGCCCCGTTATCGTACGCGGACTATGGTTCCATGGGGCCTCGAGTGGCTCAGATGCTTCGTAGTGAGCACGCTGCTTCAGCGAGTAACTCCCCCCTCCACCACCTTCCCAGCCCGGATCAGTTTAAGAGCCCAGGTTTGTATAGCATTTCATTCATTTGGGGGAAACAAAAGATTATATACATCACCTCTTGAATGGTGCACAAAAACAGGCCTGCATGTCAGTTCACGGTTGGCTATGGAACTTCACTTTAGCCCTTTATTTGATTCCACAATTTTTGACTGACTTTACTTTAACCCTTAAGGTCAGGGATCCCTGCTCTTTGAGGACCTGATCCAAAACCCATTGGAGTCAATGGTAGCCCGATCCTACAGAGTGCTGGTATACAGGTTCTCATACTACATTGGTGAGGACCATATAAATCCGTGGATAGATATATAGTCTTTTCAGTGACTTCAGTGGGCTTTAGATCAGGCCCTTAGTTAATTTATCCTTCAGAACTGAAATGTAAGGGTTTAACTCAGTTTGGGTGACTTTTATTGCTTTTCATAAATTTTTAACTCTACTTTTTAATTAAGCGAGTTTCTCAACTGCGTGAGGAAAATATCTTTTTACCTAATGTTAAATGTAGCTCATATGTCCAGAGAAATAGCTATATCTATATAATTTAATGCCTGTTTTATACCTGTGTAAATATCTCACCTTGTTTGTTTCTTTTGAAATACTATGCACTTTAATGGTGCTTAAGAGTGTATTTTCTCATCAGGTGTAATTTATTTCCACAGTTCCCAAAAGCCTTAAATGGATTGATCTTAATTCATGTATCATGCACATTTTCCATGTAGGACAATAATCTTATGGCTAAATCTTTTAGTTCTTCATGTGATGGTCCCTTCGTGGGTACAAATACACACCATGCGTCTGACTCTGGAATTTTTTTACAAGCAGTGTCCACTTGTCCATACATGTGCCAAAGCGCTCCTCATGCTCCGAACCGAGGATGAATCAAGGGTGGTGTGGGCCAGTGCCTCTCCAGAGAGACTTCCTAAGTGTCTCTCTGGCTGTATTACCTTTTGTTACCAGCTAGCTCGCATTCACTCCCTAGAGGCGGTGAGGGCACATTCCACCACAGGGCAAGCTGAGAGACGTGTCCCTACTAGAGATGTGTAGGGCAGCTACTTGGAGCTCTCTGCCATCCTTCATGAGGCATTACGCTCTGGTCCAGACATCCACTGCGGATCCAGCTGTGAGGACACTGTACCACAGTCAGTTATCCTTGCACCCACCTCCTGTTTGATTACTGCTTGCTAATATCCCATGTGTGGGATACACATAGGGACCATCACTTGAAGAAGGCATGGAGGTTTCTTACCTGTAATTGAAGGTTCTTTGAGATGGGTGATCCCTACATGTATTCCGCTACTTGCCCTCTTTCCCCTTTGCTGTGGATTGTTTGGATTGCAGTAAGAATGGAAACTGGAGCGGTCTTGGTCTTGTGAGTGGGCTAATGGACTATGCTTTTAAAAAGAATTCCCCACTCAGGCGCGAGTACATGTACCCACATGTGAAATTCAGATAGGGACCACACATCACAAAGAACCTCCAGTTACAGGTAAGTAACCTCCATTTCCCCCCTCTCCCACTTCTTTGTATGTATTGAATTTGGATGAGCTGAGTTGAGTCGGGCGGCATTTATTTGCCCGACTTGGTCATGCTTTAACTAATGCCCTTTCCCTTCCCTCCCAGAGAGGCATTCTGAATCCCCCTTCGAGCAATACACCATATGCTAAGGCAAATGTCATAATGAGTCATGACTTAGAAATTTCTCAACACTTTATCGAAAAAGAGTTTATCTTTCAGTGGTGACCTTTCTTGTCCAACGCTGGATTAATTTGTGAGCGGGCTCTGTGTTAACATGGCAGTTCATAGGACAAAGCACCAGATAAGCTGGCCTCAGCTTTCTCCCTGTCATTGCTCCCAGCAGAATATTTTGTAGCATTATGAGTCTCCACCTTCTTAGTATGTCTTGAACTGCTAGGATTATTATGTGAGCTCCAGCTATCGGCTCCTTCATGTAAATCAGGTGTTGGGAGAACCACACTTTGAAAAGTATGTTACATGCACATTAAGAGTTGGTTAAAAAAGCTTCTTTAAAGGGGAACAAGGATGATTTAATGGTAAAATCCTATTCGTAAGAAAAACTGTCCTGAAGTTATTGGAGTTTTTAAAATTCTCATACGCTGTTATTTCAGTCAAAAGACCAGTTTCTATAGATATTCATGTAGGAATGTGGAAATCACTGAGGATACATCCAGAGGGAGTGTAATGAGGATGAACTTGTATTTCTGTAGCACCAAATGCACCCTAGGGAGCTTTGGAGATTTAGCTCCATGAATTGTACAATAAACTGTGCAGTTGTACAGTGCACAGAGATGAATCGCAGGTGGTGTGGCCACCTCTGGTGAGAAGTGGCCGCTGTTTAACAGTGCCTGGCAAGACTCCCCAGTAACTGAGTACAGGAAGTGAAGCATACTATATTCCAGCAGTTCTCCACCAGGGGTCCCCAAGCAGGTTTCAGGAGGTCTCCCAGGTCGGCGTTAGACTCACTGGGGCCCAGAGCAGAAAGCCGAAGCCCCACCCCGCGGGGCTGAAGCCCAGGGCCCCAAGCCTTTGCCATCTGGGGCTGAAGCCTGAGCAACTTAGATTTGCAGGGCCCCGGGCAATTGCCCTGCTGGCTTACCCCTTAACGCGGGCCCTGGCTTTCATATGCAGAAAAACAGTTGTTGTGGAACAAGTGGGGCCTGGAGTTTTTATAGCCTGGGGCGGGGCTCAGAAAGAAAAAGATTGATAACCTCTGCTGATTTAAACTGAAATGAGCATGTCCACACTGGAGTGTGAACCAGTTTATCCACATCAGCTTAAAATCACCCCTGTAGCTAAACCAGTGCAACTCTGCATGCCAACAAGACCTAAGAACCTGGGGTCTTACAAACTAACATCACAACTTGAGAGTTGGATGCTTGCAAGTCCCATAATTTTTGTAGCTGTTTCTTTTAATGTGATTCTGGTGGGTCTTTTGTGTAACTTGGGGTTGACAGATCCAGATCTGTTCTGAGTACTAGCTTATGCCCAGACTGGATGCGATTGTGTAATATTGCTGTTTCCAAGAGTGAAATTTGAAACAGATGTTTACTGCTTTGTTGTTTCCCACTGGAGACTCATTTGAGAGCTCTACAGAGCTTAGCAGGCTGCCTGCAACAGAAAGTTAGTTCCACTCTTCAATAAAACTAGAGATTACATTTTCTCTTACCAATAGGTTCTTCCCATCCCCTTCTCAGTCATCAACCCCTATGATCTCAATTTAAAAGCAGCCCCCAAATAGTCATCAATCACTTTTTGTTCAAGCTTTTCCATTTGTTTGTTTGTTTGTTTCAAAAATATTGTTTTACCTTTACCTCATAAAAGTTCATGACCACAAAATTGAACTGGCTTATTCCAGGGCTTCCTGGTACAATAGAGACCTACAGATTCTATTTAATACCCAGTCATATTTCAGCAACATCCAGCCCCTTCCTTATAATTGCACTGTGATAGAAAAAGTCAACAAATGCAAATAATAAATACCAAAAGTCACAATTAAAAAGGAAAACTACGAGAGGAAGGATGGCTTTGTGATTAAGGCACTTGGTATGAGACCCGGGATCAATTCCCAGCTCTGCCACAGACTCCCTATATGAATTTGGACAAGTCACTTAATCTTTCTATGCCTCAGTTCCCAATCTGTAAAATGGGGATAATAATTCCTATTGCCTATCCAATCGAGTTAGACTGTAATCTCTCCCTGTGTCTATAGAGTGCATAGCACAATGGACCCTGATTCTTGGTTGGAATCTCTGGGGGCTGGTGTAATGCAAATCATCATTAAAAATAGTGTCCCTATCCAGGTTGCCCAGCTCCTGACATGAGAACTCATATGTTATCATCATTTTAATTTTTGCATCCTTTTTCCTTTCTCCTTTTACATCACGGGAGCTTTGCCACCTTTCTGCGGTGCTGTCACTGCTGGGTGTTACTCATTTGGCTTCAACTCATATTGGGACTTCGATGGCTTGCTGAGGCTGCAAGAGGTCAAACCCAATATTCTTCTCAATCTGGTCCCCACTATACATTCTCCATCCCTCTTAGCTCCCTTGTGATACTCATGCCCTGACCCTCCTGCTCCACTGACAGAGAAGCACTGCTTTCCCTTTGCCGATAGTGTGTGGTGGTAGAATTGCCCAAATCATCCTGACCTCTGTTTTGCAGTAGCTTTTATTGCTCCCTAAACTCCAGTCCACCCAAATGGCACTGCTGTGGCAAAGACTCCCACTCCAAGTTGCTCACTGCAGGACAGTGAGTACTGAAAGTGCTGAAGAGGGAGCATAGCCCGTTCGCACCCATCCTGTTGACCAACTAAGAAGCAGAGCTGACAGGTTTCTGGAGGAAGTCAGGAGAAGGGCAGCTGCTGTGTAGGACCTCATGGGTGGGTGTGTGGACGGGAGGAGGGAAAGGCAGGGGGAAAGGATATTGTCAAGTTAGTCTTTCCTTTTGCACTGGGCCTAGATTGAAAATAGCCACCTTCAGCATGCGCCTCTTAAAGACAGGAGGTAAAAAATATTTGTCCCGGCCCCCTATAGGCTGCACAGTGAATTGGTGCCTAATTCAGCCAACAGGCAAAACTTCAAGTACAAGTGAAAATTTACTAGACACAGTGAATGATCAGAGCACTGTAATAAGACACACAACTAAGTCAAAACACATATTGAACAAAAAATGTATGCATCCCATTCTCTGCCACATCTGATGGATCCTGCCCCTTGATTATAATTGCTCTAGGCACTGGACCATCTCACCCTCAGGGAAAGATGCCACTGGAAAGGAGTGGTGGGGTCTGAGGAAATCTAGAAGATCCTCAGTTTTATGCTGAGGACCCCTGGGTTGTGGGTGAGATCGAAATCACAGATGCATACAATCTTTCCCACATCTTTCTTGACACTACTCT
Organism: Trachemys scripta elegans; assembly: GCF_013100865.1. Taxonomy (NCBI): domain Eukaryota; kingdom Metazoa; phylum Chordata; order Testudines; family Emydidae; genus Trachemys; species Trachemys scripta. Next base: position 8,473,890 of record NC_048315.1, on the reverse strand, counting down.
GGTACAGTATCTGCTAGTAAAGACTGGGACCACAAATTCTGCATATGAGAAACTCGAAGGTTTGAGTTATTAGGCTGAAGTTCTTCTGCTGTGAAATGTTCTGTGCAGGATGGTTTCATGTGCAATTGGTTAGTAAATTGAACCCAAACCTTTTAAGGCATGTGGAAAATGTGGGGCCTGATCAACAAGACTTCACAAGTACAATAAAATCCCTAGCAGTGGAGGAAGTTAACTGTACCTGCCCATGTTTAATGCTGAATCATCAGACAGTGATTTTATGCTGAGCTAAGTAGAGACTTGCATCAGCTGGTTGGTGCCTTGGGTGGAAGGGGAGAATGGATAACACTTAATTCTTGATCTCCTTGGACTGACAGCCAAAAATGATATTGGAAAACAATAATCCCCTACCTTTAAGTCAGCAAAACTCCCTGGGGAGAGATGGGGAGAGATTAGACTAGCTTCTAGAAATCTGTTTGGTGGCTTTTAGTTTTCTCTCTTCCTTACAGGAAATCACTAAAGCAAGTGTTTTCTTGTCATCTACTTATGATTTTTGCAGTTGCAAATTGAATGATTTTACCCTGGATGCTGATGTGTCTTCCTATATTATTGGTTGTGGTGTTATAGCCACTTATTGCTAAACCATTTGTGCTACTATTAGCAGCATATTGGCATCAGTCAGCAGCTCCTGTAAGCGTGGGAAATCTTCCTTTGAGATCTTTTGAGTACCCATTTTATCTCCCATGTGGTAAATACCTAGGGGATACTCGCATTCCATCCCCTCTTCTCCTTGTGTATGTAGTAGAATCCTCGTCTAGTAAACTAGTGTTATTTTTAGTTATGTTTGCACAGAAAAACTTCATTCTCAATATCAGGGTTACATTTTGCACAGGGCAGTGCCCTGAAATGGGGTTTTCATTCATGACTATAAAGAGAGCTGCTGTCTTGTGGAATTCACTACAAATGGCATGCCACTGTACGTTACGATGATTATTTTATTTTAACAAGGGGAATTTGTTTCCATCTAACTCACATTCCAGAGCTCCCTCAGTTTGATCCCAGGGAGAATCAATGAGTGTCCTTAGCTCTATTCCACTTCCAGTTTACCACAATGGGTACCAAAAGACAATCTCAATAAAATCCATCAGTGTTAGGGGGTCATCTATGGAGAAGTCTCTGCTTGAGGTGGCTTGCCATTTTTACTGTCCTAAAAGATCTGTCCCATATCCTCAGCTGTGTAAATCGATATTGCTCCACCGAAAGGAACGGAGCATTTCTGATTTACACTAGCTGAGGATCTAGCCCATATTGCTGCTCCTGTTAGACGTGAGGTGGTATTTTATGAGGCTCATACAGTTGCTTCTTCAGTAATCACTGGATATACGCTGTAAACATCGGTATCCAGATCTGCCAGCTCCGCCTCCCCAATACTTCATCCTTTCAAATACATTTTAAGTAAGTAAAAATATTTGAAGCTTTGAAATGTTTCTCTCCTCCTCTCCTCCACGCACGCAGCACAGCATTAGTTGGATATGTGATTTCTTCTTGTGGGGGTCTCTAATCTGCACATGTAGAAAGCTGGATGCTCCGATCTGGTCATTTCCATCTCTAGCTTCTCTCATCTTATGGATGTAGAGTAGAACAGCCATGCTAGAATAGAGCACAACTCTTTAGAAACTGGTCGTTGTTTTAAACAGTGTAATTTTATCATTGTATCGTGAAATTAATATTGAAAACAGAGGGACCTGTTCAGCCCAGGTGTCACCTCCGTTGACTTCAGTGAGTTACACCAGGGAGAAATTTGGCCTATTTTGTGAATATTTTTTGGGTTTTGTTTGTTTTTAATTAAACCCTTGGCATATTTCTATGTATAATCTGCCCTGTGTTCTCTGGGGAGTGCCACTGCTTCTTGACATTGTTATGACTTTGGGTTTTCCCAGCAAATCATGTTCTGAAATGGAGTCTTCAAAATTACCTTTATTTAGAAGATCTGGCCAATGCAGTAACACACCATCACACAGAGGGTATCTATTATCCACATCGTTAAGACACATTACAGTCAAAACCTGCACCGCTAGTCAGACTGGTGTCTTTCATAATAATAGACACTTTTTTGTAAACGCTTCCCTGCCCTACACACATGCATATGTTTCAATATGAGAATTAAAAGCAAGTGACAGAAATGACAGTACAATTGTTTGTGTCATTGACGCCATTGCTAGGATGGAACAAGACTGAGAACTCTCTTAAAACTCAGCAGTGTTATTTTTTTAAGGTTCGCCACAAGCCATCTCTTGTGACCTTTGGCTGATGGTTGGACTGTTTGGGGTTATTTGTTTATCTACCCTGAACACAGTTAATTTTTTTCCTTCTGGCATGGTTTGTTTCTAAGGAATGTGTGTCCTTATGTCGTCCTCAGTAAAGGCCGTCTGCATTCTTTGCAAATCAGCATGAAGGAAATTTAAAATGGTTTCTTTCCCTCCCGTGGGCCTGTTAGAGGCCCATGGATTTGCTCAACTGGGCAAACCAGGTTTTCTGTGTGACTTGGCAGTAAAACCTGTATCCATTTAATTGAACCAGAAAAAAGAGTGTGCTAGAGCAAGATAATAAAGGGCTTTTGAATATCTCAGCTGGATATTTTTCTTCCTGAGTGAGAAGGCCAAATGTTATCTTGACATTTAATCTTTAATATTAAAAAATGGTGCTTTGTTTGCCAGCGTGTTCCAAAATAATCTGTTTACTCTCTTCTTGCCTTATTTCTTTTAACTTGCTGAATTAGATGACCTACTTACTTCCTCCTGTTACCAGTTACAAAGAGCCACATTGCACAATTTATTTTGTAAACTGGACTTTCCGACCACTGCAAAGCCATTGGTTGCCATTTTACGTTTGCTGGTTAATTGATCTAGTTGAGGAGTATTTAACTCTAGCTCAGTGAAAGATTGCTCAATTCTGAGCCAGTGGCATAATGGGAAATCCTGAATGATCATGTCTCAATGGACTTAAGACTCCCACAGTGTGTGATGTTGAAGGCTATGGTGGCTGTACCAAATTTGCATATAAATTGTTGTAATTTTTAACAAGGAGATGATCCAAAGCCCATTTTGTTCATTTTGTCCAAAGCCCATTCTTAGAGTAGGGCTATAATCTTTTCTGGGTGTCTCTTGACAAAGAAATAGGACTTGCTCACTCTTCGATTTCATCGGCAATAAAAACCTGCAATTGATCAGCTCAGTTCTTACCTGCAGATTACAAGGAGAGGGCGTCTACAAGCTGCCACACTTCACTCATCCCCTGTTTAACTCCTAACTTCCCCTCCTACCTGAAGAGAGGTTCCAAAGAGGATGGAGCTCGGCTGGTCTCAGTGGTGGCAGATGACAGAACAAGGAGTAATGGTCTCAAGTTGCAGTGGGGGAGGTTTAGATTGGATATTAGGAAACACTATTTCACTAGGAGGGTGGTGAAGCACTGGAATGGGTTACCTAGGGAGGTGGTGGAATCTCCATCCTTAGAGGTTTTTAAGGCCTGGCTTGACAAAGCCCTGGCTGGAATGATTTAGTTGGTGTTGGTCCTGCTTTGAGCAGGGGGTTGGACTAGATGACCTCCGGAGGTCTCTTCCAACTCTAATCACCTATGATTCTATGATTGTCTGCAGGAGACTCGGCAAAAAGAGAGAGGCCAAAACCCTGTAGCTGTACAGCCTTGAACTTTGGGGAAATACAAAACTTTGCAGCTCAGGCCTGTTTCTAATAGCTACTTTATACTAATAATTCAGAGATAAAGAAAGGTTGGGTATGACTGTGCAGTATTAAATTTCACTTTTAGTCTGTCTCGCTATACCTAGGTGGAACAGCCTGGGCAGTTAGATTTGAGAAGGATGGGTCTCTTCAGGGCATGGCGTGGATTCCATCTGCTAGATTTAGGGGGGTTTAAAAAGGTGTTTAAATACCCGCCTCTTCGGAGTTGATGACTAAAACTCAAACCTCGCTAACTGTTACAAATAGAATGATAACTAAGGTTTATTTAATTGAGGTCTTCCCAGACTACATATCTTTTTGATTTATTTGTCTTTTCACTGTGCTTATTTATTTGCCAGCATCTTGTTCAGTCTAGTCTAATTAAATGAGGGAAATTGAAACCAACTGAGCAGTTTAAAATATGTGTGTGTGTATATACACTAACTTTATCTGGCTCGCAAGGGATGCTGTGAGAGAATAGGTGAGCTTAATGGTGCATACAGGCATGTCTCTCTGCACTTCTGTAAGGACCTTGGAAGTAACATAGGTTTATCTTGCAGCAAGCTATTTCCATTTGAGTCTTCCTAGCCTGCTAACATTTCTCTTTGCAGTCAAGTCTTTTACTCATAAATTTTACATTCCAGAGTGATTGTGAGAAATGCCCAAATCTGATCATCTAACATGCTTAAAGATCCAAATTTATCTGTTAGCATCTTTTTCTGACTTAAAAAAAATTTTTTACTTCCCCTTAAGGAGGTGAGTGTCATAGATCCTATGGAATTCTTTTTTGGTTTTGATCTTCACTTACTTATTTTGTGCAGTTTTGGAGACAGAGGGAGGTCTTCGCTCTCCAAATCTAAGGAACAAAAAAAAAATCTCCTTCATAACAATTAAAAAAAAAAGTTACTCCAAAATGTTCCATTCCATACCATTTTTTTTTAAAAAAAACAAACCTTTTAGATGTTGAAATCTTTATATAGCTTACAGATAAAAGGGCGGGGGGGAGGGAGAGGTTTGGTAAAGTATTGAATGGATCCAAAAATGATTTTACTAGATGTGATTTGCTTTATTTGCTGTCAACATTTTAATATCAATATTAACACAATGTGTAGTCTAAAACTAGTTCCTTTGTAGTTTGCATGGGATGTGAATGCTGTCTCGACGTGCCCAGATCTAGAAAACTTGTTACTACTGCATGAGCATCAAATCAGATGTTGAAAAATATCTATATAGTTTGTGATAATTTGGTGAAAATGAGCACCTACGGTCTCTGGTTGCAGTAGTGTGTTGAATGATTGTTTTTTTTATATATATATATCTATCTATATATATTTGGAGCTCCAAGCTTCTTAGTAGTATGGGCTGACTATTATTCAGTACTTGCTCTCCTATCGCATGGCCTTGGTTAAGTGTTAGAAGTTGGGCCTAGGCTGTTCATTCTAGTGTTTGGCTTTGTAATAACTGTGCATGCTCAGCTTCTGGCCTCATACCCAGCTTTATTCTCTGCACACCAGTCTTGAATAGCTACAGTGCTCAACCGAATTTTGGCGCACCCGCTTCCCCGGCAGGCTCCAATCCAGCCCGGCCAGGAGGATTTCCAGGGGCTAACAGCCCAGGGCCAGTCGCAGACCTCTACGGTACAGCCAGTCAGGACTCCGGTGTTGGTAATTACATAAGTGCTGCCAGTCCTCAGCCAGGCTCTGGCTTTGGCCACGGAATCGCTGTAAGTAACCATTTCTTTCCCTTCTCCACGGGGGTGATTTGAATTTAGTTCAGGAACCGTTTTGTAGAGGGGTTTGGGGTTTTTTTTAATTAAAAATGAGTTGTGTGGTGCACTGCTCACGTAGCCTTTTACCATTTTGTGATACTATTCTGTCTAACTTGCTCAGTTTACTAATAGACTTGTTTCAAAATGGCACACTCCACTGGCACTTGAATTATAAGCGGAATTGAAAATGCTTGTATGACCCCCCTACTCCTCCATTATATTACTTTAAACTGTAATATTTTAAAAAATGCTTAAAGTTTCTGTTCATTTTAAATTTAAGTCTCGCTATTTCTGTAGAACAAATATTTTAGGCTGAGGCACCGAACGGCGTATAATGCCCCAATTCTTTATCTCTATCGAAGAGAAAGTGGTCCTTTGCTTTAGCATCTCCAGTTCTGCAAACATACATGTCCTTAATTTAAAACCGATGAATAGTCTTACTCATGTCAATAGGACTATTTACATGCTTAAAGTTAAGTACATGCACAAGTGTTTGCAGAATCGGAGCCTTAGTATGGAATTGAAGAAGAAAAGTGAGCCTGAGATAATGTGTGCTCAACATGTTGATAACTAGTTTATTGCTAACATTTCTTGAAATTGGAAGGTCACAAGTAAGTCCCTGCTATTTTTTTTTCTCAAGTCAATGGGAAATATTTTCATGGTTCTATCATCTAACTAATATAGGCAATGGAAATTTACTTAACAAACTTGCATGCTGTTTTTCAGATTGTATTGTTTTACCTCTGTGCGTTAGCATGAATGTGTTTGAATCTGTTTAGTGGCTGTCAGTCTTTGAAATGGGAAATCAGCTACCCGAAAAAAAAATGTTAAGCAAACAATGAGATTTTTTTCATTGTGTGTTTTCCATCTGAGATGTATAGAGCAGTTTCAAAAGATTACTCAAAACCAAATAAGAGAGTAATGTTAATATTTTAGCCAAATTGGTTGGGGGAAAAAATGTAGTGCAGACAAAGCTCCTGAAATTAACTAATGTGGTTTTCATTATATTTTTTAAATACCTTTTTGCGCCTTCTAGTTTTGCCCTAATGTTCTGAATTCTTGTTCGATTCCATTCCCATCGTAAGGTCACTTAAGTAACTTGACAATCTCATTGGATCAGTGGTGCTCTGAAATGTGGATTATGATTATTCTGCCAAAAGCTACATCAATTTAAACTGCCATCTATCACCACTTACAACACCCCTCATTTCCACTTTTCGCCTAAAGAAAAAGACCTGTTTGTTCTTGAAAACTTGTGCACTTTGACTTTTGCAACGTCCTGATTGTCTAATAATAATAATACATTTGGCATCTTGTTTTGTCTGTACTATCATTTTTTAAGGAAGTATTTTCTCTCTGACGTGCAGATTGGCAGCCTCCTAATTCCTCCTCTCCCCCCATAACCTTATCGAGAACATGGGGGTCTTTTTTATTCTTTATTTTTTTTAACATTGTCCATTTACTAATCCTAATGTTTAAAAAACCGAAAATTTAGAGGGGTGGGGGGTGAGAAGATTAGTGTCTTGGAAAGATAAGATTAGAATTCAACACATCAAGTCAGTGGTGACCAGAGAACAGCTTTCTTAAACACATATTCATGCTGGCAACACAGTCTTTCAAGTCCTTTGATAATTACTTGCCAAAAAAATAATAATCTGTTCCCATGTATAGAACACTGATGACCTTAATAATTGTACAATTTTAGGGACCTTTGATTGCAACGGCTTTTACAAATGGATACCATTGAAACGTTACACATGGTTGGTTGCCATCTCACTTTGAGGTATTACAATATATACCATTTGTATTTTATGCTAAGCTACTATGTCCCCTATATATTTTAAATTAAGAAAACACCTTTTGATCTTCACTTTCTTTTTTCCTTGGCCTTTAATCATTCCTTTTTGCAAATGTTTATTTTAAAAATCAATCTTGTGGGTTGGAAACTGGAAGAGAATCAGGAGCTAGAACCCAACAAAGTTAGTGTTTTCACATTTATTAAGCTTATAGCAGTTGCTGGCATTCTTTAAAACCCAAAGGAATAAATGATGATTCCAGAAGTCTTTGGGGAAACAAATGAAAAAGTGTCAGTAGGCAGCATTGCTGTGAGGATTACGGATTTGCTATGAATGCAGTTTTCTAAAAATAAGTGAGCACCGTTGCTTTATTGCAAAGAAAACCATAATTCATAATTAAGTACTGTACCAAATATTACAGCTATGAGATAACATTGTTACTAGTAACCATAGAGCAATTATCTAGATTAAAAAATTAAACCTAAGCAAATTAAATTAAAGACATTACCTTAGTATTTGGATCACTGCCAGTTTCCTACCCTTTTAACTGAGCTTGAGTTAATTACATGTTTAAAAAAAAATTGTTTGGCCTTTTGGCATATTCATTTTTGCAAATGAATATTCTTATACCTCTAATAGTGTAAATTAAAAAGTCAGTCAATACAAAATAAAAGTTATGCCTATTAAACCATGTGTTTACCTTTGTAGTTTACATTTTTCTATACGGATACAAAATACATTTAAATGTCAAATTTTATTTCTATTGATTCTTAGCTAGGAATAAATCTGATCAGTCACATTTTAAATTTCAAATAAATCTATGGAATTAAAATCATAATTACAGAGGGGAGGGGGATTGTTACAATACATGTGGAGGGTACTTAAATGTGTATGTGTATCTACCAATATATGCAAAAAAAAAAAACCTACCTAGAAAAACAGCCTCCCCCCCCACACACACATACACACCCCTTATCCATCAAGCCATGATCACCCCACAAAACGCCCATTGATGCTGGGCTGCATGATTTTTGTATCTAATAGAGATAGTACATTGATCAGTTTATAACTATTACTATGTTATGATCTCCTTTAATGTATGACAAGAAATGGTCATGTGTATCTCCTGCATAAATGTGTATTTTAAATTTTTAAGAATGTTTATATATATAAAAATATAATTTTTATGGGGAGAGTAAAATATACAAGCACTCATTTTTAATCCTAGTTATTTCTGGTAACATTATAGAGTGTGTATACACACAGACACACACGGTAATTGGCTTATATTTTAATAATAATACTATTTAATTTAATAATATTTTCACGATTGTTGTGTCCATATCCTTCATAAAGACAAGCCATGGAGTTCAAAGCATGTTGGGGATTTTTAAAGAAATAGTAATTTGAACTAATAATGCCGCAAGACAGGAAATGTTAACAAAATTAATATATTGCTATCATCTTAAACCTACCACAGCACATCAACTGTAACCATTATTTACTGGCCAGTGTTACAAGTGCAATCATTAATGACTTAAAAACAGAAATAGCTGTTAACACTGCTAATTACTAATTAAAATCGATTGGGGGGGGATTGTCCGTATTATTAATTTCTCAAGGACTATTGAGTTTGAAATTTGTAATTGTGACAGTGCCTTCCAAAATATACTTCCACTTATCTCACTATGGTTTCCTCTTCCATCTGTGGGCAGGCTCCACTGCTCCAGCTTACAAGGGGCTGCTAGTATAGTGGTTCTCCACATGCTGAGGCCTTTCTGTAAAGCAAAAATCGCATCTTGATACTGAAAATGGGATGTGATAGTATTTGAACTGGGTCTTTAAAAATTACATTACTTAAAATGAATTGCAGTGAATTTCCTGTCAAAGTTCAGCCCTTCTGCATACTCTGTGTGTGCAAGCTTTCAGGTCTGCCAGTATATCCCTCATCTCCCTCCTGCTGGAATACAACTCAGGATACACCTGCACGGCGCCACAGGTGTGATTTGCAGCTCGTGCAGACGTTTCTGTGCTAGCTGTGCTCTAGCTAGCTCACTAAAGTGAGGACACTGCAGCACAAGCCCGCCTGTGTACGTACTCACTTGCGCAGCCCATGCTGAAACCCACTTGCTTGTTTGTAGCAAGCTCGCTAGAGCAGTGGTTCTCAGACTGGGATTAGGCAGAGATCTTCCAGGTGGTACATCAGCTCATCTAGGTATTTGCCTAGTTTTACAACAGGCTACATAAAAAGCTCTAACAAAGTCAATACAACTAAAATTTCATACAGACAATGACTTGTTTATGCTGCTCTACATACTATACACTGAAATGTAAGTACAATATTTATATTCCAATAGATTTATAATATATGGTATAAATGAGAAAGTAAGCAACATTTCAGTAATTGTGTGCTGTGTGACACTTTTATGTCTGATTTTGTAAGCATGTAGTTTTTAAGTGGGGTGAAACTTGGAGTACACAAGACAAATCAGACTCCTGAAAGGGGTCCTGTCATCTGGAAAGGTTGAGAGGCGCTGCGCTAGAGTACATCTACACGAGATGCAAATCACACCCCTGCCTGCCTGCACTGTAGATAGACCCTCAACTGCAGGAGTGGTTTTTTATTTTTGTCATAATTAAAATCATTTCTGTAGTGAAGTTTAAATAATAATTACCCCCCTCTGTCCCAATCCTGGAAAAATTGACCTAGAAGAGTAGTCCTGTTGCACTCAGTTGGATTACTGACATACGAAACTGTCTGTCTGCAGGATCGGTGAGTTAGGTGTTACACATCCACTTATAAAAGTGATCATTCGGTTGAAATGTACCCATTTAAAAGTTATCATCTAGAAAGTACTTGAACAGTTTTAGAAATATGCATGTTATAAAGCTAGGTAAACTCTGTGACTGGTGCATAAGGAGATTTTCCAGTACTTCTGATGAATCTAGTAATATTTTATTGTTCCCAAATATTAGTGAACAAAAACCAAACAAACAAAAACCACCCTGTAAAAGTACAAAAGGAGCTTGTCAAAGGAGCACTGAATTTGAAACTGAGGTATTTACTTTACCTTTGTAAATGTATTTGAAAGAGAAGATCGATAGCTTAAATTCTGCTCTGCTATACTTTTCATTCCAGAGTAACCCCATAAACTTCAATGATGTCACTCTGGATTGACACCATGTGATTTAGAACAGATTATGGCCCAAAACACAGGTGTCAAATGTTTAAGTACGCTTCTCATTTTGATATTAAAAATTTTGCACAGTTCCCATGCATTGGCCCTTTGCCATGCCGACATCACCTGCTATTTACATAAACTGAATAGGTCATGTTTAGACTAGCTCTGTTCACTTTTTGTATTTAAGTGATGTTACCTATTACACATATTAATAGTGGGTTTGATACTGAAAAGCACTGAGCTCCCAGTGACTTCAACAAGAGCTACTGGTCCTCAGCACATCCCTGGGTCAGGTCTCTTGTATGTCAAGGTTATACTGCGTGGCATTAATTGCACAAAATAACATACAAAGACCTGCCCAGGAATTCCACTGAGCTATTTACAAATATAGGTACAGAATAATCCCCGTGAGGAACTCCATTAGATTTGGGAACTTCTGTTACTCTCAAAAAAATTGGTTATGTTATATGTTCTTTTTATCCTTTATAGAGAATATCTGGATGTCCAGGCAAGACAGGGCGAAGTTTCTGAATGGTCCCATGTTCAGGTGATATCATCAGACTTTGAGCACTACATCATCACCAATAACATAAATAAACTGGAGGTGGCACTCTATGGACTTAGGTTGTTTAAAATCTCTCTCATCATCTCATGAATCTGCTGTACTATAAAAACAGCTTTTAAAATATGTATATATAATCCATTTCTCTTTTGTTTTATTTTCTTGATGGGTTCCCCCCCCTCTTAAATCTATTTGAATCACATTTTTTCAAAGCATTTGACATACTCTCGTAGTCGTGTAGTTCTAATTTGTGTATCTAGTAAAAGCCTAACCATAGTGTAACTGTTTATATTAAGGGGTTTTCTTTTCTTTTTTCCTTCCTTTTTACTTTTGTTTTATGTAGTTGTTGCTTAAAGGATGCTGAGATGATAACATGAGTCTCAGTCTTTTGGTACCAATTCTGAAACTGTAAAAACTTTTCAGGTGGAATTTTAGCACACACTGAATTAGAAGTAGAGCAAGAGCAGCGGGTGAGCTGAAGTCAAGTTTCTAGTTTGCGTTGTATGGGAGCTGAGAGGGTAGCTGAATAGCAGGATCTCTAGCCGTTCTTTTGATTTGTGACGTCTTTGTTAACCTAATTATATCTATTTTCGGCAATAAGGTAAGGACTGCAAAATTTTTTGTGTCCTTCTTTTTCTATAAGTGCTTTTTTTGGTTGAAAGAGGTGATATAAGGTTTTTTGAAATTGTGAATTCTGAAAAAAAAAACTGTAAATACAATTCCATTAACTACATATAAACTATTAAGAAAGAGAAATACAAAATATTTTTGTGATGGAGTCAGTCTAAGGCAGTTTCTCTACTAAATGGAAGAAAAAAAGTTTTAAACGTTTAGATCAACTGCCAGAGCTGGCCCATAAGAGTTAGATTAACACTGTTTAGCTTGCTCTGTAGGTGTGTTAGACCTTATAACTGTACTAGCGTCATACCAGCATATAACTAGTCATATGTGCACAGCTTAAAAGGTAACAGTTTAGTTATATTTTTTAATTTAAGAACGGCTTTTTCCCAAGACTGAAAAAGAAGCTACAATTTTAATATTTAAAGTATTTAAAGTTTGAAGCACACCTTTATTAGTCATTATTTTAAATTAGATCAACTTGCTGTCCAGTCATTTCAGCTGCTCTGCATGTCCTATAAAGCTCTGACAGAGAAGAGATTCCTCTTCAGTGTCGAACATGCCATAGGAGGAGCAGTGTTAAAGCTTGCATTATACCTTTTATCCATTATTTTCTATATTAACAAATTAGGAAAGCAACCTTTTTATTGTTTGTTTGTTTGGAATACCTCAGTGCTACAAGTATCACCCTAGAAGCGACAGAAGATTTTAATTTATTGTAGATGTAAACAGAATTAAAAAATATAAAAAAGTATAAAACATCATTGCACTGTGACTGGTAGGGGGAAAAACTGACAGTTTCCTATTTGCACATGTTTAATATTTGGCTGTTATATATATGGTCCTCTGTTGGGGGAGGAAACTTATGAAGGATATTTTTTAATTTAATTTTTTTAATATTGGTAAATAGGCCTGCAACAGCAAAATAGAAGTACAACATGGTAGGTGGCATTAAGAACATACTGTAGTATGGATATATTTCTTCTTTTTTTAACGTAATATTGACAAGTTTTATTAATATTTTTTTAAATTGTTACGTTTATAAATTTGGTACTTTAGGTACAGCCAGTATAAGACACTGAATGCGACATTTGTTAAAAAGAGCTGCTGCACTCCTATTTTTGTAAATTTTACTAACAAGTAGACTAATGTAGACATTCAATAGACCAGGTAGAGCAAGGCATCATAATGCTATCTGAATGGGAAAAAAAACCTTGTTTTTCTTGTTTTTTAAAAATGAAATCATGCTTTTTTTGTGTAATAATTTAGGTTGGGTTTTTTTGGTTTTTTTGTTTTCTTATTTCAGAACAACCAGGTTTAAGCAAAATGCTGGACGCTTTTTAAATATTGAGACTTGATCAAGTAATAAAATAACAGTTCTTTAAAAAATAAAAATAATAAAAAAAACAAACCAAATTCCCTGAGATCCAATGTATAAGTCAGGGAATTTTTTATTAATATTTTGTCAATGTTGATGACGTACTGTACTACCATTTGTTTTTCCTCTCCATTCCCTATCACCTCATAGAATATTCTTTGTTGATCATTGTTGTATGTTAATAGTGTATAAAATGGCTATCTTGTAAGAGTGCTGTCCTGATGCTAGTGTAGTGAATTTTCCCCCTCCTCTTTCTCTCTTCCTCTTCTAGTACATATTGGTAGGTGTATTGTAATTAAGGTTAAAAATTTAGATGTAGTTATTCAGATTTAGGACCAGTAAGGATAGAACTTTCTCTTATTTAAGACAAAAATGCTAATAATTTTGGGCAGTTTCTTCCTTTTTTCCCCGTCTTTTTATTTTATTTTTTGCTGATCTGATGTGGTTTCAACTAACCAAAGGTCTCACAATGTTAAAAATGCTGGCAAACTCCTAAAGCATTTTGTAGATCCCCACCCTTGACTTTAAAAAGGGGGTGTGCCATACTACCTTAAATGCTAATGCTAGATATGCAAAACTGGATTTTTTTAATTTATTTTTTAAAAGAGGGAGGCATGGTATATTAAAATGATTTTACTAAGAGAAAAAAAATATTTTTTTAAGAATGCTCAGAAGAAATTGATAATCTGTGTGAATATGTTTTAGATGTTTATATACCTTTTGAAAAGTCCCAGTGGCCCATAGCACAAATATTGTGGAACCTGATATGTTTTTGATGTGGCTACCTAGACTAAGGTTCACTTTAGTCCCCCACTCATTTAGAAGTCCATTTCGAAGGATTTTCTTTGTAAATTATTTTAGCACAAAGGTTCAGCTACATCTTTATTTTAGTCAAGCACAGTGGCGAATGCACTGATACAACTGATCTTGCCCATTTAGAACTGTTACCCTGGGAGTTATCAGAGAGAGACTCCTGCCTGGTTGTGCAAATGGGCAACAAAAAATAGCTCCTACTCCCCCATGAAGTCCACTATTAACATAGAGACGGGTTTTCCTGTCCCTGTCCAGATTGGGATACGCCCTACCCATTTCTGGTAGACCTGCAGTATGATACAAAGTGCTGATACGGTGGGACAACTTTTGTTACTAAACACAATGTAAATTTTGGAGAGATTGCAGTATCGAGGGTAACTACCCTCCTCCCCCCACCCCAAAAAATAATATTCATTTGTGATTGACTTGATTAAAATGAAGACTAATCTATTTGTCCTTTTTGTTTTCTATACTTCATAATGTTCATTTTAATTTGAATTTGTAGCTTGGACTTTAAGGTAGCATGGCTCTGTTGCTGTAATTTTTTTCTTCATTGTACAGCAGTATACAGCTGGTGAATGTTACACATCTTGCTAGATTAGTTTAAATCATTGGGTAATTATGGGTAATAATGACCTGAAAGGTGTTCGGATTTTTTTCTTCCCCCTGCTATAAAACCTGTAATGCTATTTTGATCTTTAGTGTGAATGAGGGCTAGTGACTTCAGCCACAAAAACCATCCTGTTTCATTCTGCCATTCACTCAATCTATAATAAAGCAATATTGTTTATTACATTTTTATTGACGGTCAGCCATGGTTATATATGATATTGCATATGAAATTGTTTACAAAAAAACACTAACTCATAGTTATCTTTTATGCTGTGGAAATGTCTCCTGGGTGGAACTTTTATGGATGATTTTTTTTTCCTGAGTGTTTTTTAAAAGCAAAACAGATGAGACAGGAAAATGAAAGTTAGTGTAAGTTTGGGAGACGGTGCATTGAAGACACACGGGCAGATTCTGGGGTCTGCATACATACACTGTAGAGTTTCATAAGTACAGAATCTAATTCAAACCCATTTTTGTGTGTGAACACTACATGAGGAGATTCTGTAAGCTAAGCAATACTTTAATACTGTAATAAAATTTACCAAAAACAAGTAGTTAAGAAAGTCAATCTAAGTGATCTGTTCACAAGTTTCCAAACAATCAGAATGTATTGTCTTGACAGAATTTCATTTCAGTGTAAAAATCAAAGCTAAAAAACTTTGACAAGAAGCAGGAGTCACCCATGTTATAAAACTGTATTCTGTACATACTCTGACACCACGTGTGGGATCTCTGTGTGTCATTTTGACTGTAGTGGATAGCAAATATAATTCATTATATGTTGTACGAGTTCTGAATTCCATCAGTAATAGAATGCAAGTCTAAGCATTTCAGGTGGTCATAAATGTACCTAAACAAACTATGGCACAGTGGCAGGCCTAGCCCTTCCTTTTATACTTTAGTATGAACTGATGAGAACTTTGGTAGTGACTTTTTTTTTTAAACTATATATACACACACATATACATATATCTGTATCTATATATCAAGCATCTTTCAGGTCTCTGTGTATGGCTTTCTAAAGCCCTGTTGTAAAATACTATGTGGATGGGGGTCTCTCACATCACAGATGTGGAAAGTATAATTTTATATTTGTATTTTCAAATAAATAAGTTTGTGAAAGGTTTCCATCCTCTACTGTGGTCCAGAAATCAATGTGTTTGTCTGACAAAAAAATAAAATAAACTGTTTTGAACAGAGTTGTGGAGTCCCCTTCATTATGAGTGAGTGTGAAATGTATTGGTGTATACCATAGGGTCAGCATTTGTTATCATCTTTTCCCCTTCTGCTGCTGCTGCTCTGACCTTACTATGTTCATACTCTTCATACACATTAGAAGCAGGTGGGCAGTTGCTGATTGTATGTTTTTCTGCTGTGCTTAGCTGGAACAATGAGCACAAAAATCTAGTTATCACCAAGAAAACAACCTTCATGCCATGTAAGTTCATGTATCCTCCCGAGCAGATGTGGGAAATGCAGAGCACTTTCTCTATTACATTAGAAAATGATGATACACGGTCTTTTGTGTGACACAGTCTTAATCAAGGGGGAAGTTATAGTAATTACATAGGGGTATTTCTAATGCTCCTGCCTCCAGTGTGGTAGTGTGTATCTATTTCAAACTGCAGCAGGTTGAGGTAGAGTTGAATTATACATAACAATATACACAAATACCCATCTAGATTTTTTTCCTTGAGCTGGTGTGGTTTCAACAAACCATCTAGAGATACAGATATACCTCTGTCTAGCTCTATGGAAAGAGAAAGATGTCTTTTTCGCTATCTATGGGTTCAGACAGCTCACTACAGCTAGAATTATGTGAAGATAACTCTAGAGCAGTGGCTCTCACAGATAGAGAAGGATCTCTATAGATGTATATAGATTGCAATGGATTCTGTAGATGGGGTGGATGGCTATAGATAGAGAAAAGCTCTACTGCTTAGAGGGCCATCTCTACGCCTAATGATAAATCTCTAGCTAGAAAAGACTTTCTGTAGAGCTAGATCTCTAGGTATAGAAATAGATCTAGATGGGGAGAATGAGCGCTCTCACACACTACGTATAGACATTGATATTTGCCATTGGAAGCCAGATTTCCCCATACAGTTGGTATGTACAGGAAGCACCATTACTTAAAATGGACATTTTTCTGCCTGTAGTAGTTACATGTTTGATTGCACTATGGTCAGACTAGGAAAGCCATAAGCATCCACTTTTAAAATTATTCCGATTGTATTACATTTTTCTGGTTGAACATACAGACTCAATGCTCCTAGCTCTGTGAAATTCAAGCTCTGGGGGATTACTTTGCCCACCTCTAACCTGCTTTTTTTTTAAAATAGGTATCTGCATCTCCTCAGGGAGACTTCATATTTTAAAATATCTGTTATCCTCACTCACTCTCGTGCTTTAGTAGGAATTGTGTTTGACTAATTGGAAAGGACACAGTTTAACTGATTTGTGTACAAAATCTGTTTTCCCCAGGCTTTTATCTGACTCTGTAACAGAAGTTTAGTGTCTGTTGGATATAGGCAGGAGCATTCTTACAATTTCTTTCCTCCAAAGGTGAATCTGCTATAATAATACTTTATGCAAGGATTGCAAAGTGTTTTATGGAGCTGGATATTAACAACTGAGAAAGAAATGCAGCTGTTAAATTTCTTGGTCACAGCAAAAGAGAGTGGCAACTGGCTAAGAGACTAACCCAGTTCTCATTCCTCCACGCTTGTGCTTTAACCACACTACCTCCTTTCCTATCCTTTCTCCTCGCTAACCTTTGCTTTTTATATCTATTTGTTAGTTTATGGCTTATTTTAAAGTCATTTTGGTGTGTAGAGGTGTCTTAAGTGCTCTGAAAGCAAGGCCTGAAAAAAATTCATCTGCCTGGGGGAGGGAGTAATGCGAGTGTATGCATGCATGCACCGGTAGAAAATAGGAATTGATAAATTGACATACCGTATCCAACGACTCATCCAGTCTCCTGTCTCCAACAAGGGCCAGTGCCTGAAAGCCTGCTGTGGGAAGTGATGAAATACAAGTGGGAGAGCTTGATGAGGGTCAGACAAACAGAGATGCACACACTACCTAAAGAGCAAGTCTAGGCTGAGACGTTGGAGGAGAGGAATATCTAAAAGTATAGATGTAGCAGAATTAGAAGACACATACAACATTCTTCGCTAGAATGTGTGATGCCCAGAAAAGTGAAGGAAGCATAACAAAGGCAAGTTACAGTTTTAAAACATATTAGATCATTAAATGCACTACCCAGTAAATAGTTGTGCCTTTAAATTGCAACAGCTGTGACAGCACAGGCTCATTCTCTACCGGAGGGACTCTTGTACACTGTAAGAGCAAATGATTGTGTAACAGACACCTAGCAATGTAGCCTTTACTGGCCTACCCAAGACACTGCACTGCTAATTGAGATCTGATTAAGGCATAGCCTGCGATGTGCCAGCCAATGGCAGTAGGCTGGTCTCAGTGCCTGAGGCCTGCAGCACGATTGGTGTCAAGGCTGTGGAAGCAGACATGGTAAATCTGCAGCTAAGTGGTCAATATAACCCTTCAGCCCTACTCTACACTAGAAAAATTACTTGTTGCTGATAAGTGACAGCCCCGATTCAGTTGAATGCTGCTTTAAAGCAGACCAGAATAAAAAGGGTTCTGCACTGTTTCAGAAAACCATGGCAGACTTGCTCTAAGCAGGTTTTAACCAGCATTTTCTGAACTGGTTTTGTCCTGCTCTCTATCACAGAGAAACAGTTAATCTGAACCCATGGCTGACACTGCTCATCAGTAACATCTCATTTTTATAATGTAAATGAGCCGCAGAGACTAGAATGGGAATTTCAAGGCACACAATGCTATGTATTCTGTGCTGGAGCTAAAGAAAAAGAAAGTAATAAACCCTCAATGTCCAATTTAATTTAGCAGAATAATTCCACTGAATTTCTCCACTAACAGCATACACTGATGTTGAGTCTCTAAAAAGTGAACATGAGTGCAACTGGTGATGTCTAGAGTCAAGCCAGAAGATGAATGGTGCTCCTAAAACAAGTATTAACAAGAGGTGCCACCAGGATCAATAGGAAGAACAATAAAGAACACTGGTAGAAAGTGACAAAAGAAAATTGCAGTGTCTTTCAGACTTTACAATACAATGAAGAAAACAAGGTGCTATAATATTCTAGATCAGAAATACACAAAAGAATTGATTTTTAAACAAAGCCCTCTAAATAGATAATAACCACGTAATGCATTGTATGACCTCTTCATGAAGATACCTGCACTTTTTTGGCACTTTACAAACTATGAGCTATAGTCAAACCTCTTTAAAAGTGCACCAGATTAACTAAATCAATTTAAAATTGATCTAGGCTCGTGGGTCTCAAACTTTTCACAGACCACTTGAAATTTGCTGAGGGTCTCGGCAGACCACTTAATGATCTTTCCAAATGTTGTTTGTACCATTAGCTAACTATTGTAAAGCACTTTGGATAAAAGCGCTATATTAAAAAAAAAAAAAACTTAATCACCTTTTTTGTTCTACAAATAAAAGCACACAACTCATATTTTAATATCAGTCATCTTACCTTTCTAATGTGATGGATGTGTCCCCTCTCCCCCACCAGGGCAGCCCCCAAGCTGGGGCTGGGATGGAGGGGGCTCTCTCCCCGGCAGCCGCAGCCCCCAAGCCGGGGCAAGTCGCCTCTTTCTCTGGCCGCTGCAGCCCTGCACATCCCAAATGCCCCCCTCCCCCTCTTCTCGCCCTGTTGCCCCCTCCCACCTGCCCCCTATCCCCCCCCACACACACACCTTACATGTACATTGTCTCCAGGGTCCAGGCACCTAATTACTGAATTGGGTGGTAGCGGCTGGGAGTTTCCCCTTGTAAAGCCAGATGTAATTATTTATTTGGGGAATAAGAGCCCTGCTGGCCTACAGAGAGGAGGAGGAGGAAAATGAATCTGGTTTTTAATAGAAGGGAATCCAGGAATGATGGTGACCCTCAAACTGTGCAGGGCTACTCCCTGATGATAGCTTCACTCCCACTGAAAATTAGGAGACAGCGGGCATTTTGAAAGAAGGCAGTTCTTTATGGAATTCTCTGCAGAAGGACATTACTTGGCAGCCTCTTTTGAAGAAGAAATTTTCAGTTATGAATAATGGCCCAAAATGATACTTCGCACATGGTGTTAAATAATTTTAGAGGACCCCATTTTAAATTAATTGTAACTCCAACTAACATCTTTACTTGTAAGTTCTCAGAACATCCATTCTGTCCTTAAAGAGGAAGTATTCTAAGTTTGGAGAATACGCTGTATTCTACCTACGTATCAAAGCAGCAGAATCCAAAACAACTCCACCTTAGCTATGGGACTATGACTTGTGCTTCCCTAACACTACTAAATGAACAATAAAGGCTACCTTCTTCTATTTTCATTCTCCTCCTTAAAACTTATGCTATACCAATGTGTAGATGTTCAGAGGTATTCCAGAGAGGTGTACAAGGTAACTTACAATAATTGGTCTTTACCATTTTGTCTACAAATCTATTATTTCTTTGTATAATACCAGCCACGTGCTAAATGCTTTGTGGCCCAAGAACTTTATCTTGATACTTACCCATATAGCTTCCAGTGCAATCATTAACCCCTTTTCTATAGTTACTAGCATAGCACAGTGTTGGAGGGTCTTTTTGAAGCTTTAAGCTATAAAAATAATTAAAGGCTACTCATGAAGTTATTTACTTCATTGCAACCCCATCAAAATAATCTAGTGAAAACACTTTTACCACCAGTTGTATTTATTGGCTCCCCCATCTGATGCCATTATGCATTCTATCCACTTTCACAAACTATTTGCTCCATTGACAGTGAGACCGCCCCCCCATGGAAAAAGTGTGAAGGGATAAAAGTTTTCTCTCTCTCGCTCTCTCTCTCTCACACACACACACACACACACACACACTCTCTGTCTCTCAATCTCCTGTAGTTGGCTGACTTCCAGAGTCCCCATAAAAAATAAACCGCTGCTGTTAACTTGTCATCTCACTGACTCTACTAATCCGATTTTGCGTCAGGGTAGCGGTTGACAATATGCTACCAAGATG